>NW_027474201.1:37404-70408 GCF_050947335.1 Megachile rotundata | reverse complement strand
G
The DNA here is from genome assembly GCF_050947335.1 of Megachile rotundata. Taxonomy (NCBI): domain Eukaryota; kingdom Metazoa; phylum Arthropoda; class Insecta; order Hymenoptera; family Megachilidae; genus Megachile; species Megachile rotundata. The sequence goes on along the minus strand of NW_027474201.1, from coordinate 70,407 downwards.
ATCGATAGAACGGCCATTACTATACTTATTACCCTTATTATTATCAATCTAACTCATATTATTAGCCATATCAGGCTTCCATGATCGATAGAACGACAATTACTATACTTATTACTGTTATTATTATCAATCTAACTGATATTATTAGCCATATTATGCTTATATGATCGATAGAACGACAATTAATATACTTATTACACTTATTATTATCAATCTAAATCATATTATTCGCCATATTATGCTTATGTGATCGATAGAACGGCAATTACTATACTTATTACTCTTATTATTATCAATCTAACTCATATTATTAGCCATATTATGATTCCATGGTCGCTAGAACGACAATTACTGTACTTATTACTCTTATTATTATCAATCTAAATCATATTATTCGCCATATTATGCTTATGTGATCGATAGAACGGCAATTACTATACTTATTACTCTTATTATTATCAATCTAATTCATATTATTAGCCATATTATGCTTATATGATCGATAGAACGAAAATTACTATACTTATTACTCTTATTATTATTAATCTTACTCATATTATTAACCATATTATGCTTATATTTGAGGATAGAACGACAATTACTATACTTATTACTCTTATTATTATCAATCTAACTCATATTATTAGCCATATTGTGCAGATATGATCGATAGACCGACAATTACTATACTTATTACTCTTATTATTATCAATCTAACTCATATTATTAGCCTTATTATGCTTATATGATCGATAGAACGGCAATTACTATACTTATAACCCTTATTATTATCAATCTAACTCATATTATTAGCCATATTATGCTTCCATGATCGATAGAACGACAATTACTATACTTATTACTCTTATTATTATCAATCTAAATCATATTATTCGCCATATTACTCTTATATGATCGATAGAACGACAATTACTATACTTATTACACTCATTACTATTAATCCAACTCATATTATTAACCATATTGTGCAGATATGATCGATAGAACGACAATTACTATACTTATTACTCTTATTTTTATCAAGCTAACTCATATTATTAGCGATATTATGCTTATATGATCGATAGAACGACAATTACTATACTTATTACTCTTATTATTATCAATCTAAATCATATTATTCGCCATATTATGCTTATATGATCGATAGAACGGCAATTACTATAGTTATTACTCTTATTATTGTCAATCTAACTCATATTATTAGCCATATTATGCTTCCATGGTCGATAGAACGACAATTACTATACTTATTATTCATATTATTATTAATCTAACTCATATTATTAACCATATTATGCAGATATGATCGATAGAACGACAATTACTATACTTATTGCTCTTATTATTATCAATCTAACTCATATTATTAGCCTTATTATGCTTATATGATCGATAGAACGGCCATTACTATACTTATTACCCTTATTATTATCAATCTAACTCATATTATTAGCCATATCAGGCTTCCATGATCGATAGAACGACAATTACTATACTTATTACTGTTATTATTATCAATCTAACTGATATTATTAGCCATATTATGCTTATATGATCGATAGAACGACAATTAATATACTTATTACACTTATTATTATCAATCTAAATCATATTATTCGCCATATTATGCTTATGTGATCGATAGAACGGCAATTACTATACTTATTACTCTTATTATTATCAATCTAACTCATATTATTAGCCATATTATGATTCCATGGTCGCTAGAACGACAATTACTGTACTTATTACTCTTATTATTATCAATCTAAATCATATTATTCGCCATATTATGCTTATGTGATCGATAGAACGGCAATTACTATACTTATTACTCTTATTATTATCAATCTAATTCATATTATTAGCCATATTATGCTTATATGATCGATAGAACGAAAATTACGATACTTATTACTCTTATTATTATTAATCTTACTCATATTATTAACCATATTATGCTTATATTTGAGGATAGAACGACAATTACTATACTTATTACTCTTATTATTATCAATCTAACTCATATTATTAGCCATATTGTGCAGATATGATCGATAGACCGACAATTACTATACTTATTACTCTTATTATTATCAATCTAACTCATATTATTAGCCTTATTATGCTTATATGATCGATAGAACGGCAATTACTATACTTATTACCCTTATTATTATCAATCTAACTCATATTATTAGCCATATTATGCTTCCATGATCGATAGAACGACAATTACTATACTTATTACTCTTATTATTATCAATCTAAATCATATTATTCGCCATATTACTCTTATATGATCGATAGAACGACAATTACTATACTTATTACACTCATTACTATTAATCTAACTCATAGTATTAACCATATTGTGCAGATATGATCGATAGAACGACAATTACTATACTTATTACTCTTATTTTTATCAAGCTAACTCATATTATTAGCGATATTATGCTTATATGATCGATAGAACGACAATTACTATACTTATTATTCATATTATTATTAATCTATCTCATATTATTAACCATATTATGCAGATATGATCGATAGAACGACAATTACTATACTTATTCCTCTTATTATTATCAATCTAACTCATATTATTAGCCATATTATGCTTATATGATCGATAGAACGACAATTACTATACTTATTACTCATATTATTATCAATCTAAATGATATTATTCGCCATATTATGCTAATATGATCGATAGAACGACAATTACTATACTTATGACTCTTATTATTATCAAGCTAACTCATATTATTAGCGATATTATGCTTATATGATCGATAGAACGGCAATTACTATACTTATTACTCTCATTATTATCAATCTAACTCATATTATTAGCCATATTATGCTTATATGATCGATAGAACGACAATTACTATACTTATTACTCTTATTATTATCAATCTAACTCGTATTATTAGCCATATTATGCTTCCATGGTCGATAGAACGGCAATTACTATACTTATTACTCTTATTATTATCAATCTAACTCGTATTATTAGCCATATTATGCTTCCATGGTCGATAGAACGACAATTACTATACTTATTATTCATATTATTATTAATCTAATAAATATTATTAACCATATTATGCTTATATGATCGATAGAACGACAATTACTATACTTATGACTCTTATTATTATCAATCTAACTCATATTATTAGCCATATTGTGCTTATATGATCGATAGAACGACAATTACTATACTTATTACTCTTATTATTATCAATCTAAATCATATTATTCGCCATATTACTCTTATATGATCGATAGAACGACAATTACTATACTTATTACACTCATTACTATTAATCTAACTCATATTATTAACCATATTGTGCAGATATGATCGATAGAACGACAATTACTATACTTATTACTCTTATTATTATCAAGCTAACTCATATTATTAGCGATATTATGCTTATATGATCGATAGAACGACAATTACTATACTTATTACTCATATTATTATCAATCTAAATGATATTATTCGCCATATTATGCTAATATGATCGATAGAACGACAATTACTATACTTATTACTCTTATTATTATCAATCTAATTCATATTATTAGCCATATTATGCTTATATGATCGATAGAACGACAATTACTAAACTTATTACTCTTATTATTATCAAGCTAACTCATATTATTAGCCATATTATGCTTATATGATCGATAGAACGACAATTACTATACTTATTACTCATATTATTATCAATCTAAATGATATTATTCGCCATATTATGCTCATATGATCGATAGAACGACAATTACTATACTTATTACTCTTATTATTATTAATCTAACTCATATTATTAGCCATATTATGCTTATATGATCGATAGAACGACAATTACTATACTTATTACTCTTATTATTATCAATCTAAATCATATTATTCGCCATATTATTCTTATATGATCGATAGAACGACAATTACTATACTTATTACACTCATTACTATTAATCTAACTCATATTATTAACCATATTGTGCAGATAAGATCGATAGAACGACAATTACTATACTTATTCCTCTTATTATTATCAATCTAATTCATATTATTAGCCATATTATGCTTATATGATCGATAGAACGACAATTACTAAACTTATTACTCTTATTATTATCAAGCTAACTCATATTATTAGCCATATTATGCTTATATGATCGATAGAACGACAATTACTATACTTATTACTCATATTATTATCAATCTAAATGATATTATTCGCCATATTATGCTCATATGATCGATAGAACGACAATTACTAAACTTATTACTCTTATTATTATCAAGCTAACTCATATTATTAGCCATATTATGCTTATATGATCGATAGAACGACAATTACTATACTTATTACTCATATTATTATCAATCTAAATGATATTATTCGCCATATTATGCTCATATGATCGATAGAACGACAATTACTATACTCATTACTCTTATTATTATTAATCTAACTCATATTATTAGCCATATTACGCTTATATGATCGATAGAACGACAATTACTATACTTATTACTCTTATTATTATCAATCTAAATCATATTATTCGCCATATTATTCTTATATGATCGATAGAACGACAATTACTATACTTATTACACACATTACTATTAATCAAACTCATATTATTAACCATATTGTGCAGATATGATCGATAGAACGACAATTACTAAACTTATTACTCTTATTATTATCAAGCTAACTCATATTATTAGCCATATTATGCTTATATGATCGATGGAACGACAATTACTATACTTATTACTCACATTATTATCAATCTAAATGATATTATTCGCCATATTATGCTCATATGATCGATAGAACGACAATTACTATACTTATTACTCTTATTATTATTAATCTAACTCATATTATTAACCATATTATGCTTATATGATCGATAGAACGACAATTACTATACTTATTACTCTTATTATTATCAATCAAACTCATATTATTAGCCATATTATGCTTATATGATCGATAGAACGACAATTACTATACTTATTACTCTTATTATTATCAATCTAAATCATATTATTCGCCATATTATTCTTATATGATCGATCGAACGACGATTACTATACTTATTACACTTATTACTATTAATCTAACTCATATAATTAATCATATTGTGCAGATATGATCGATAGAACGACAATTACTATACATATTACTCTTATTATTATCAAGCTAACTCATATTATTAGCGATATTGTGCTAATATGATCGATAGAACGACAATTACTGTACTTATTACTCATATTATTATCAATCTAAATGATATTATTCGCCATATTATGCTCATATGATCGATAGAACGACAATTACTATACTTATTACTCTTATTATTATTAATCTAACTCATATTATTAGCCATATTATGCTTATATGATCGATAGAACGACAATTACTATACTTATTACTCTTATTATTATGAATCTAAATCATATTATTCGCCATATTATTCTTATATGATCGATAGAACGACAATTACTATACTTATTACACTCATTACTATTAATCTAACTCATATTATTAACCATATTGTGCAGATAACATCGATAGAACGACAATTACTATACTTATTACTCTTATTATTATCAATCTAATTCATATTATTAGCCATATTATGCTTATATGATCGATAGAACGACAATTACTATAATTATTACTCATATTATTATCAATCTAAATGATATTATTCGCCATATTACGCTAATATGATCGATAGAACGACAATTACTATACTTATTACTCTTATTATTATCAATCTAATTCATATTATTAGCCATATTATGCTTATATGATCGATAGAACGACAATTACTAAACTTATTACTCTTATTATTATCAAGCTAACTCATATTATTAGCCATATTATGCTTATATGATCGATAGAACGACAATTACTATACTTATTACTCATATTATTATCAATCTAAATGATATTATTCGCCATATTATGCTCATATGATCGATAGAACGACAATTACTATACTTATTACTCTTATTATTATTAATCTAACTCATATTATTAGCCATATTATGCTTATATGATCGATAGAACGACAATTACTATACTTATTACTCTTATTATTATCAATCTAAATCATATTATTCGCCATATTATTCTTATATGATCGATATAACGACAATTACTATACTTATTACACTCATTACTATTAATCTAACTCATATTATTAACCATATTGTGCAGATATGATCGATAGAACGACAATTACTATACTTATTACTCTTATTATTATCAAGCTAACTCATATTATTAGCGATATTATGCTTATATGATCGATAGAACGACAATTACTATACTTATTACTCTTATTATTATCAATCTAATTCATATTATTAGCCATATTATGCTTATATGATCGATAGAACGACAATTACTAAACTTATTACTCTTATTATTATCAAGCTAACTCATATTATTAGCCATATTATGCTTATATGATCGATAGAACGACAATTACTATACTTATTACTCATATTATTATCAATCTCAATGATATTATTCGCCATATTATGCTCATATGATCGATAGAACGACAATTACTAAACTTATTACTCTTATTATTATCAAGCTAACTCATATTATTAGCCATATTATGCTTATATGATCGATAGAACGACAATTACTATACTTATTACTCATATTATTATCAATCTAAATGATATTATTCGCCATATTATCCTCATATGATCGATAGAACGACAATTACTATACTCATTACTCTTATTATTATTAATCTAACTCATATTATTAGCCATATTACGCTTATATGATCGATAGAACGACAATTACTATACTTATTACTCTTATTATTATCAATCTAAATCATATTATTCGCCATATTATTCTTATATGATCGATAGAACGACAATTACTATACTTATTACACACATTACTATTAATCTAACTCATATTATTAACCATATTGTGCAGATATGATCGATAGAACGACAATTACTATACTTATTACTCTTATTATTATCAAGCTAACTCATATTATTAGCGATATCATGCTTATATGATCGATAGAACGACAATTACTATACTTATTACTCTTATTATTATCAATCTAATTCATATTATTAGCCATATTATGCTTATATGACCGATAGAACGACAATTACTATACTTATTACTCTTATTATTATCAATCTAATTCATATTATTAGCCATATTATGCTTATATGATCGATAGAACGACAATTACTATACTTATTACTCTTATTATAATCAATCTAAATCATATTATTCGCCATATTATGCTTATATGATCGATAGAACGGCAATTACTATAGTTATTACTCTTATTATTATCAATCTAACTCATATTATTAGCCATATTATGCTTCCATGGTCGATAGAACGACAATTACTATACTTATTATTCATATTATTATTAATCTATCTCATATTATTAACCATATTATGCAGATATGACCGATAGAACGACAATTACTATACTTATTCCTCTTATTATTATCAATCTAACTCATATTATTAGCCATATTGTGCTTATATGATCGATAGAACGACAATTACTATACTTATTACTCTTATTATTATCAATCTAAATCACATTATTCGCCATATTACTCTTATATGATCGATAGAACGACAATTACTATACTTATTACACTCATTACTATCAATCTAACTCATATTATTAGCCACATTATGCATATATGATCGATAGAACGGCAATTACTATACTTATTACTCTTATTGTTATCAATCTAACTCATATTATTAGCGATATTATGCTTATATGATCGATAGAACGACAATTACTATACTTATTACTCTCATTATTATCAATCTAACTCATATTATTAGCCATATTATGCTTATATGATCGATAGAACGACAATTACTATACTTATTACTCTTATTATTATCAATCTAAATCATATTATTCGCCATACTATTCTTATATGATCGATAGAACGACAATTACTATACCTATTACACTCATTGCTATTAATCTAACTCATATTATTAACCATATTGTGCAGATATGATCGATAGACCGACAATTACTATACTTATTACTCTTATTATTATCAATCTAACTCATATTATTAGCCTTATTATGCTTATATGATCGATAGAACGGCAATTACTATACTTATTACCCTTATTATTATCAATCTAACTCATATTATTAGCCATATTATGCTTCCATGATCGATAGAACGACAATTACTATACTTATTACTGTTATTATTATCAATCTAACTGATATTATTAGCCATATTATGCTTATATGATCGATCGAACGACAATTACTCTACTTATTACTCTTATTATTATCAATCTAAATCATATTATTCGCCATATTATGCTTATGTGATCGATAGAACGGCAATTACTATACTTATTACTCTTATTATTATCAATCTAATTCATATTATTAGCCATATTATGCTTATATGATCGATAGAACGAAAATTACTATACTTATTACTCTTATTATTATTAATCTTACTCATATTATTAACCATATTATGCTTATATTTGAGGATAGAACGACAATTACTATACTTATTACTCTTATTATTATCAATCTAACTCATATTATTAGCCTTATTATGCTTATATGATCGATAGAACGGCCATTACTATACTTATTACCCTTATTATTATCAATCTAACTCATATTATTAGCCATATCAGGCTTCCATGATCGATAGAACGACAATTACTATACTTATTACTGTTATTATTATCAATCTAACTGATATTATTAGCCATATTATGCTTATATGATCGATAGAACGACAATTAATATACTTATTACACTTATTATTATCAATCTAAATCATATTATTCGCCATATTATGCTTATGTGATCGATAGAACGGCAATTACTATACTTATTACTCTTATTATTATCAATCTAACTCATATTATTAGCCATATTATGATTCCATGGTCGCTAGAACGACAATTACTGTACTTATTACTCTTATTATTATCAATCTAAATCATATTATTCGCCATATTATGCTTATGTGATCGATAGAACGGCAATTACTATACTTATTACTCTTATTATTATCAATCTAATTCATATTATTAGCCATATTATGCTTATATGATCGATAGAACGAAAATTACTATACTTATTACTCTTATTATTATTAATCTTACTCATATTATTAACCATATTATGCTTATATTTGAGGATAGAACGACAATTACTATACTTATTACTCTTATTATTATCAATCTAACTCATATTATTAGCCATATTGTGCAGATATGATCGATAGACCGACAATTACTATACTTATTACTCTTATTATTATCAATCTAACTCATATTATTAGCCTTATTATGCTTATATGATCGATAGAACGGCAATTACTATACTTATAACCCTTATTATTATCAATCTAACTCATATTATTAGCCATATTATGCTTCCATGATCGATAGAACGACAATTACTATACTTATTACTCTTATTATTATCAATCTAAATCATATTATTCGCCATATTACTCTTATATGATCGATAGAACGACAATTACTATACTTATTACACTCATTACTATTAATCCAACTCATATTATTAACCATATTGTGCAGATATGATCGATAGAACGACAATTACTATACTTATTACTCTTATTTTTATCAAGCTAACTCATATTATTAGCGATATTATGCTTATATGATCGATAGAACGACAATTACTATACTTATTACTCTTATTATTATCAATCTAAATCATATTATTCGCCATATTATGCTTATATGATCGATAGAACGGCAATTACTATAGTTATTACTCTTATTATTGTCAATCTAACTCATATTATTAGCCATATTATGCTTCCATGGTCGATAGAACGACAATTACTATACTTATTATTCATATTATTATTAATCTAACTCATATTATTAACCATATTATGCAGATATGATCGATAGAACGACAATTACTATACTTATTGCTCTTATTATTATCAATCTAACTCATATTATTAGCCTTATTATGCTTATATGATCGATAGAACGGCCATTACTATACTTATTACCCTTATTATTATCAATCTAACTCATATTATTAGCCATATCAGGCTTCCATGATCGATAGAACGACAATTACTATACTTATTACTGTTATTATTATCAATCTAACTGATATTATTAGCCATATTATGCTTATATGATCGATAGAACGACAATTAATATACTTATTACACTTATTATTATCAATCTAAATCATATTATTCGCCATATTATGCTTATGTGATCGATAGAACGGCAATTACTATACTTATTACTCTTATTATTATCAATCTAACTCATACTATTAGCCATATTATGATTCCATGGTCGCTAGAACGACAATTACTGTACTTATTACTCTTATTATTATCAATCTAAATCATATTATTCGCCATATTATGCTTATGTGATCGATAGAACGGCAATTACTATACTTATTACTCTTATTATTATCAATCTAATTCATATTATTAGCCATATTATGCTTATATGATCGATAGAACGAAAATTACGATACTTATTACTCTTATTATTATTAATCTTACTCATATTATTAACCATATTATGCTTATATTTGAGGATAGAACGACAATTACTATACTTATTACTCTTATTATTATCAATCTAACTCATATTATTAGCCATATTGTGCAGATATGATCGATAGACCGACAATTACTATACTTATTACTCTTATTATTATCAATCTAACTCATATTATTAGCCTTATTATGCTTATATGATCGATAGAACGGCAATTACTATACTTATTACCCTTATTATTATCAATCTAACTCATATTATTAGCCATATTATGCTTCCATGATCGATAGAACGACAATTACTATACTTATTACTCTTATTATTATCAATCTAAATCATATTATTCGCCATATTACTCTTATATGATCGATAGAACGACAATTACTATACTTATTACACTCATTACTATTAATCTAACTCATAGTATTAACCATATTGTGCAGATATGATCGATAGAACGACAATTACTATACTTATTACTCTTATTTTTATCAAGCTAACTCATATTATTAGCGATATTATGCTTATATGATCGATAGAACGACAATTACTATACTTATTACTCTTATTATTATCAATCTAAATCATATTATTCGCCATATTATGCTTATATGATCGATAGAACGGCAATTACTATAGTTATTACTCTTATTATTATCAATCTAACTCATATTATTAGCCATATTATGCTTCCATGGTCGATAGAACGACAATTACTATACTTATTATTCATATTATTATTAATCTATCTCATATTATTAACCATATTATGCAGATATGATCGATAGAACGACAATTACTATACTTATTCCTCTTATTATTATCAATCTAACTCATATTATTAGCCATATTATGCTTATATGATCGATAGAACGACAATTACTATACTTATTACTCATATTATTATCAATCTAAATGATATTATTCGCCATATTATGCTAATATGATCGATAGAACGACAATTACTATACTTATGACTCTTATTATTATCAAGCTAACTCATATTATTAGCGATATTATGCTTATATGATCGATAGAACGGCAATTACTATACTTATTACTCTCATTATTATCAATCTAACTCATATTATTAGCCATATTATGCTTATATGATCGATAGAACGACAATTACTATACTTATTACTCTTATTATTATCAATCTAACTCGTATTATTAGCCATATTATGCTTCCATGGTCGATAGAACGGCAATTACTATACTTATTACTCTTATTATTATCAATCTAACTCGTATTATTAGCCATATTATGCTTCCATGGTCGATAGAACGACAATTACTATACTTATTATTCATATTATTATTAATCTAATAAATATTATTAACCATATTATGCTTATATGATCGATAGAACGACAATTACTATACTTATGACTCTTATTATTATCAATCTAACTCATATTATTAGCCATATTGTGCTTATATGATCGATAGAACGACAATTACTATACTTATTACTCTTATTATTATCAATCTAAATCATATTATTCGCCATATTACTCTTATATGATCGATAGAACGACAATTACTATACTTATTACACTCATTACTATTAATCTAACTCATATTATTAACCATATTGTGCAGATATGATCGATAGAACGACAATTACTATACTTATTACTCTTATTATTATCAAGCTAACTCATATTATTAGCGATATTATGCTTATATGATCGATAGAACGACAATTACTATACTTATTACTCATATTATTATCAATCTAAATGATATTATTCGCCATATTATGCTAATATGATCGATAGAACGACAATTACTATACTTATTACTCTTATTATTATCAATCTAATTCATATTATTAGCCATATTATGCTTATATGATCGATAGAACGACAATTACTAAACTTATTACTCTTATTATTATCAAGCTAACTCATATTATTAGCCATATTATGCTTATATGATCGATAGAACGACAATTACTATACTTATTACTCATATTATTATCAATCTAAATGATATTATTCGCCATATTATGCTCATATGATCGATAGAACGACAATTACTATACTTATTACTCTTATTATTATTAATCTAACTCATATTATTAGCCATATTATGCTTATATGATCGATAGAACGACAATTACTATACTTATTACTCTTATTATTATCAATCTAAATCATATTATTCGCCATATTATTCTTATATGATCGATAGAACGACAATTACTATACTTATTACACTCATTACTATTAATCTAACTCATATTATTAACCATATTGTGCAGATAAGATCGATAGAACGACAATTACTATACTTATTCCTCTTATTATTATCAATCTAATTCATATTATTAGCCATATTATGCTTATATGATCGATAGAACGACAATTACTAAACTTATTACTCTTATTATTATCAAGCTAACTCATATTATTAGCCATATTATGCTTATATGATCGATAGAACGACAATTACTATACTTATTACTCATATTATTATCAATCTAAATGATATTATTCGCCATATTATGCTCATATGATCGATAGAACGACAATTACTAAACTTATTACTCTTATTATTATCAAGCTAACTCATATTATTAGCCATATTATGCTTATATGATCGATAGAACGACAATTACTATACTTATTACTCATATTATTATCAATCTAAATGATATTATTCGCCATATTATGCTCATATGATCGATAGAACGACAATTACTATACTCATTACTCTTATTATTATTAATCTAACTCATATTATTAGCCATATTACGCTTATATGATCGATAGAACGACAATTACTATACTTATTACTCTTATTATTATCAATCTAAATCATATTATTCGCCATATTATTCTTATATGATCGATAGAACGACAATTACTATACTTATTACACACATTACTATTAATCAAACTCATATTATTAACCATATTGTGCAGATATGATCGATAGAACGACAATTACTAAACTTATTACTCTTATTATTATCAAGCTAACTCATATTATTAGCCATATTATGCTTATATGATCGATGGAACGACAATTACTATACTTATTACTCACATTATTATCAATCTAAATGATATTATTCGCCATATTATGCTCATATGATCGATAGAACGACAATTACTATACTTATTACTCTTATTATTATTAATCTAACTCATATTATTAACCATATTATGCTTATATGATCGATAGAACGACAATTACTATACTTATTACTCTTATTATTATCAATCAAACTCATATTATTAGCCATATTATGCTTATATGATCGATAGAACGACAATTACTATACTTATTACTCTTATTATTATCAATCTAAATCATATTATTCGCCATATTATTCTTATATGATCGATCGAACGACGATTACTATACTTATTACACTTATTACTATTAATCTAACTCATATAATTAATCATATTGTGCAGATATGATCGATAGAACGACAATTACTATACATATTACTCTTATTATTATCAAGCTAACTCATATTATTAGCGATATTGTGCTAATATGATCGATAGAACGACAATTACTGTACTTATTACTCATATTATTATCAATCTAAATGATATTATTCGCCATATTATGCTCATATGATCGATAGAACGACAATTACTATACTTATTACTCTTATTATTATTAATCTAACTCATATTATTAGCCATATTATGCTTATATGATCGATAGAACGACAATTACTATACTTATTACTCTTATTATTATGAATCTAAATCATATTATTCGCCATATTATTCTTATATGATCGATAGAACGACAATTACTATACTTATTACACTCATTACTATTAATCTAACTCATATTATTAACCATATTGTGCAGATAACATCGATAGAACGACAATTACTATACTTATTACTCTTATTATTATCAATCTAATTCATATTATTAGCCATATTATGCTTATATGATCGATAGAACGACAATTACTATAATTATTACTCATATTATTATCAATCTAAATGATATTATTCGCCATATTACGCTAATATGATCGATAGAACGACAATTACTATACTTATTACTCTTATTATTATCAATCTAATTCATATTATTAGCCATATTATGCTTATATGATCGATAGAACGACAATTACTAAACTTATTACTCTTATTATTATCAAGCTAACTCATATTATTAGCCATATTATGCTTATATGATCGATAGAACGACAATTACTATACTTATTACTCATATTATTATCAATCTAAATGATATTATTCGCCATATTATGCTCATATGATCGATAGAACGACAATTACTATACTTATTACTCTTATTATTATTAATCTAACTCATATTATTAGCCATATTATGCTTATATGATCGATAGAACGACAATTACTATACTTATTACTCTTATTATTATCAATCTAAATCATATTATTCGCCATATTATTCTTATATGATCGATAGAACGACAATTACTATACTTATTACACTCATTACTATTAATCTAACTCATATTATTAACCATATTGTGCAGATATGATCGATAGAACGACAATTACTATACTTATTACTCTTATTATTATCAAGCTAACTCATATTATTAGCGATATTATGCTTATATGATCGATAGAACGACAATTACTATACTTATTACTCTTATTATTATCAATCTAATTCATATTATTAGCCATATTATGCTTATATGATCGATAGAACGACAATTACTAAACTTATTACTCTTATTATTATCAAGCTAACTCATATTATTAGCCATATTATGCTTATATGATCGATAGAACGACAATTACTATACTTATTACTCATATTATTATCAATCTCAATGATATTATTCGCCATATTATGCTCATATGATCGATAGAACGACAATTACTAAACTTATTACTCTTATTATTATCAAGCTAACTCATATTATTAGCCATATTATGCTTATATGATCGATAGAACGACAATTACTATACTTATTACTCATATTATTATCAATCTAAATGATATTATTCGCCATATTATCCTCATATGATCGATAGAACGACAATTACTATACTCATTACTCTTATTATTATTAATCTAACTCATATTATTAGCCATATTACGCTTATATGATCGATAGAACGACAATTACTATACTTATTACTCTTATTATTATCAATCTAAATCATATTATTCGCCATATTATTCTTATATGATCGATAGAACGACAATTACTATACTTATTACACACATTACTATTAATCTAACTCATATTATTAACCATATTGTGCAGATATGATCGATAGAACGACAATTACTATACTTATTACTCTTATTATTATCAAGCTAACTCATATTATTAGCGATATCATGCTTATATGATCGATAGAACGACAATTACTATACTTATTACTCTTATTATTATCAATCTAATTCATATTATTAGCCATATTATGCTTATATGACCGATAGAACGACAATTACTATACTTATTACTCTTATTATTATCAATCTAATTCATATTATTAGCCATATTATGCTTATATGATCGATAGAACGACAATTACTATACTTATTACTCTTATTATAATCAATCTAAATCATATTATTCGCCATATTATGCTTATATGATCGATAGAACGGCAATTACTATAGTTATTACTCTTATTATTATCAATCTAACTCATATTATTAGCCATATTATGCTTCCATGGTCGATAGAACGACAATTACTATACTTATTATTCATATTATTATTAATCTATCTCATATTATTAACCATATTATGCAGATATGACCGATAGAACGACAATTACTATACTTATTCCTCTTATTATTATCAATCTAACTCATATTATTAGCCATATTGTGCTTATATGATCGATAGAACGACAATTACTATACTTATTACTCTTATTATTATCAATCTAAATCACATTATTCGCCATATTACTCTTATATGATCGATAGAACGACAATTACTATACTTATTACACTCATTACTATCAATCTAACTCATATTATTAGCCACATTATGCATATATGATCGATAGAACGGCAATTACTATACTTATTACTCTTATTGTTATCAATCTAACTCATATTATTAGCGATATTATGCTTATATGATCGATAGAACGACAATTACTATACTTATTACTCTCATTATTATCAATCTAACTCATATTATTAGCCATATTATGCTTATATGATCGATAGAACGACAATTACTATACTTATTACTCTTATTATTATCAATCTAAATCATATTATTCGCCATACTATTCTTATATGATCGATAGAACGACAATTACTATACCTATTACACTCATTGCTATTAATCTAACTCATATTATTAACCATATTGTGCAGATATGATCGATAGACCGACAATTACTATACTTATTACTCTTATTATTATCAATCTAACTCATATTATTAGCCTTATTATGCTTATATGATCGATAGAACGGCAATTACTATACTTATTACCCTTATTATTATCAATCTAACTCATATTATTAGCCATATTATGCTTCCATGATCGATAGAACGACAATTACTATACTTATTACTGTTATTATTATCAATCTAACTGATATTATTAGCCATATTATGCTTATATGATCGATCGAACGACAATTACTCTACTTATTACTCTTATTATTATCAATCTAAATCATATTATTCGCCATATTATGCTTATGTGATCGATAGAACGGCAATTACTATACTTATTACTCTTATTATTATCAATCTAATTCATATTATTAGCCATATTATGCTTATATGATCGATAGAACGAAAATTACTATACTTATTACTCTTATTATTATTAATCTTACTCATATTATTAACCATATTATGCTTATATTTGAGGATAGAACGACAATTACTATACTTATTACTCTTATTATTATCAATCTAACTCATATTATTAGCCATATTGTGCAGATATGATCGATAGACCGACAATTACTATACTTATTACTCTTATTATTATCAATCTAACTCATATTATTAGCCTTATTATGCTTATATGATCGATAGAACGGCAATTACTATACTTATTACCCTTATTATTATCAATCTAACTCATATTATTAGCCATATTATGCTTCCATGATCGATAGAACGACAATTACTATACTTATTACTCTTATTATTATCAATCTAAATCATATTATTCGCCATATTACTCTTATATGATCGATAGAACGACAATTACTATACTTATTACACTCATTACTATTAATCTAACTCATATTATTAACCATATTGTGCAGATATGATCGATAGAACGACAATTACTATACTTATTACTCTTATTTTTATCAAGCTAACTCATATTATTAGCGATATTATGCTTATATGATCGATAGAACGACAATTACTATACTTATTACTCTTATTATAATCAATCTAAATCATATTATTCGCCATATTATGCTTATATGATCGATAGAACGGCAATTACTATAGTTATTACTCTTATTATTATCAATCTAACTCATATTATTAGCCATATTATGCTTCCATGGTCGATAGAACGACAATTACTATACTTATTATTCATATTATTATTAATCTATCTCATATTATTAACCATATTATGCAGATATGACCGATAGAACGACAATTACTATACTTATTCCTCTTATTATTATCAATCTAACTCATATTATTAGCCATATTGTGCTTATATGATCGATAGAACGACAATTACTATACTTATTACTCTTATTATTATCAATCTAAATCATATTATTCGCCATATTACTCTTATATGATCGATAGAACGACAATTACTATACTTATTACACTCATTACTATCAATCTAACTCATATTATTAGCCACATTATGCATATATGATCGATAGAACGGCAATTACTATACTTATTACTCTTATTGTTATCAATCTAACTCATATTATTAGCGATATTATGCTTATATGATCGATAGAACGACAATTACTATACTTATTACTCTCATTATTATCAATCTAACTCATATTATTAGCCATATTATGCTTATATGATCGATAGAACGACAATTACTATACTTATTACTCTTATTATTATCAATCTAAATCATATTATTCGCCATACTATTCTTATATGATCGATAGAACGACAATTACTATACCTATTACACTCATTGCTATTAATCTAACTCATATTATTAACCATATTGTGCAGATATGATCGATAGACCGACAATTACTATACTTATTACTCTTATTGTTATCAATCTAACTCATATTATTAGCCTTATTATGCTTATATGATCGATAGAACGGCAATTACTATACTTATTACCCTTATTATTATCAATCTAACTCATATTATTAGCCATATTATGCTTCCACGGTCGATAGAACGACAATTACTATACTTATTACTCTTATTATTATCAATCTAAATCATATTATTCGCCATACTATTCTTATATGATCGATAGAACGACAATTACTATACTTATTACACGCATTGCTATTAATCTAACTCATATTATTAACCATATTGTGCAGATATGGTCGATAGAACGACAATTACTATACTTATAACTCTTATTATTATCAAGCTAACTCATATTATTAGCCATATTATGCTTATATGATCGATAGAACGACAATTACTGTACTTATTACTCTTATTATTATCAATCCAAATCATATTATTCGCCATAGTATGCTTATATGGTCGACAGAACGGCAATTACTATACGTATTCCTCTTGTTATTATCAATCTAACACGTATTATTAGCCATATTATGCTTCCATGGTCGATAGAACGACAATTACTATACTTATTATTCATATTATTATTAATCTAACTCATATTATTAACCATATTATGCAGATATGATCGATAGAACGACAATTACTATACTTATTGCTCTTATTATTATCAATCTAACTCATATTATTAGCCTTATTATGCTTATATGATCGATAGAACGGCCATTACTATACTTATTACCCTTATTATTATCAATCTAACTCATATTATTAGCCATATCAGGCTTCCATGATCGATAGAACGACAATTACTATACTTATTACTGTTATTATTATCAATCTAACTGATATTATTAGCCATATTATGCTTATATGATCGATAGAACGACAATTAATATACTTATTACACTTATTATTATCAATCTAAATCATATTATTCGCCATATTATGCTTATGTGATCGATAGAACGGCAATTACTATACTTATTACTCTTATTATTATCAATCTAACTCATATTATTAGCCATATTATGATTCCATGGTCGCTAGAACGACAATTACTGTACTTATTACTCTTATTATTATCAATCTAAATCATATTATTCGCCATATTATGCTTATGTGATCGATAGAACGGCAATTACTATACTTATTACTCTTATTATTATCAATCTAATTCATATTATTAGCCATATTATGCTTATATGATCGATAGAACGAAAATTACTATACTTATTACTCTTATTATTATTAATCTTACTCATATTATTAACCATATTATGCTTATATTTGAGGATAGAACGACAATTACTATACTTATTACTCTTATTATTATCAATCTAACTCATATTATTAGCCATATTGTGCAGATATGATCGATAGACCGACAATTACTATACTTATTACTCTTATTATTATCAATCTAACTCATATTATTAGCCTTATTATGCTTATATGATCGATAGAACGGCAATTACTATACTTATTACCCTTATTATTATCAATCTAACTCATATTATTAGCCATATTATGCTTCCATGATCGATAGAACGACAATTACTATACTTATTACTCTTATTATTATCAATCTAAATCATATTATTCGCCATATTACTCTTATATGATCGATAGAACGACAATTACTATACTTATTACACTCATTACTATTAATCCAACTCATATTATTAACCATATTGTGCAGATATGATCGATAGAACGACAATTACTATACTTATTACTCTTATTTTTATCAAGCTAACTCATATTATTAGCGATATTATGCTTATATGATCGATAGAACGACAATTACTATACTTATTACTCTTATTATTATCAATCTAAATCATATTATTCGCCATATTATGCTTATATGATCGATAGAACGGCAATTACTATAGTTATTACTCTTATTATTGTCAATCTAACTCATATTATTAGCCATATTATGCTTCCATGGTCGATAGAACGACAATTACTATACTTATTATTCATATTATTATTAATCTAACTCATATTATTAACCATATTATGCAGATATGATCGATAGAACGACAATTACTATACTTATTGCTCTTATTATTATCAATCTAACTCATATTATTAGCCTTATTATGCTTATATGATCGATAGAACGGCCATTACTATACTTATTACCCTTATTATTATCAATCTAACTCATATTATTAGCCATATCAGGCTTCCATGATCGATAGAACGACAATTACTATACTTATTACTGTTATTATTATCAATCTAACTGATATTATTAGCCATATTATGCTTATATGATCGATAGAACGACAATTAATATACTTATTACACTTATTATTATCAATCTAAATCATATTATTCGCCATATTATGCTTATGTGATCGATAGAACGGCAATTACTATACTTATTACTCTTATTATTATCAATCTAACTCATATTATTAGCCATATTATGATTCCATGGTCGCTAGAACGACAATTACTGTACTTATTACTCTTATTATTATCAATCTAAATCATATTATTCGCCATATTATGCTTATGTGATCGATAGAGCGGCAATTACTATACTTATTACTCTTATTATTATCAATCTAATTCATATTATTAGCCATATTATGCTTATATGATCGATAGAACGAAAATTACTATACTTATTACTCTTATTATTATTAATCTTACTCATATTATTAACCATATTATGCTTATATTTGAGGATAGAACGACAATTACTATACTTATTACTCTTATTATTATCAATCTAACTCATATTATTAGCCATATTGTGCAGATATGATCGATAGACCGACAATTACTATACTTATTACTCTTATTATTATCAATCGAACTCATATTATTAGCCTTATTATGCTTATATGATCGATAGAACGGCAATTACTATACTTATTACCCTTATTATTATCAATCTAACTCATATTATTAGCCATATTATGCTTCCATGATCGATAGAACGACAATTACTATACTTATTACTCTTATTATTATCAATCTAAATCATATTATTCGCCATATTACTCTTATATGATCGATAGAACGACAATTACTATACTTATTACACTCATTACTATTAATCCAACTCATATTATTAACCATATTGTGCAGATATGATCGATAGAACGACAATTACTATACTTATTACTCTTATTTTTATCAAGCTAACTCATATTATTAGCGATATTATGCTTATATGATCGATAGAACGACAATTACTATACTTATTACTCTTATTATTATCAATCTAAATCATATTATTCGCCATATTATGCTTATATGATCGATAGAACGGCAATTACTATAGTTATTACTCTTATTATTGTCAATCTAACTCATATTATTAGCCATATTATGCTTCCATGGTCGATAGAACGACAATTACTATACTTATTATTCATATTATTATTAATCTAACTCATATTATTAACCATATTATGCAGATATGATCGATAGAACGACAATTACTATACTTATTGCTCTTATTATTATCAATCTAACTCATATTATTAGCCTTATTATGCTTATATGATCGATAGAACGGCCATTACTATACTTATTACCCTTATTATTATCAATCTAACTCATATTATTAGCCATATCAGGCTTCCATGATCGATAGAACGACAATTACTATACTTATTACTGTTATTATTATCAATCTAACTGATATTATTAGCCATATTATGCTTATATGATCGATAGAACGACAATTAATATACTTATTACACTTATTATTATCAATCTAAATCATATTATTCGCCATATTATGCTTATGTGATCGATAGAACGGCAATTACTATACTTATTACTCTTATTATTATCAATCTAACTCATATTATTAGCCATATTATGATTCCATGGTCGCTAGAACGACAATTACTGTACTTATTACTCTTATTATTATCAATCTAAATCATATTATTCGCCATATTATGCTTATGTGATCGATAGAACGGCAATTACTATACTTATTACTCTTATTATTATCAATCTAATTCATATTATTAGCCATATTATGCTTATATGATCGATAGAACGAAAATTACTATACTTATTACTCTTATTATTATTAATCTTACTCATATTATTAACCATATTATGCTTATATTTGAGGATAGAACGACAATTACTATACTTATTACTCTTATTATTATCAATCTAACTCATATTATTAGCCATATTGTGCAGATATGATCGATAGACCGACAATTACTATACTTATTACTCTTATTATTATCAATCTAACTCATATTATTAGCCTTATTATGCTTATATGATCGATAGAACGGCAATTACTATACTTATTACCCTTATTATTATCAATCTAACTCATATTATTAGCCATATTATGCTTCCATGATCGATAGAACGACAATTACTATACTTATTACTCTTATTATTATCAATCTAAATCATATTATTCGCCATATTACTCTTATATGATCGATAGAACGACAATTACTATACTTATTACACTCATTACTATTAATCTAACTCATAGTATTAACCATATTGTGCAGATATGATCGATAGAACGACAATTACTATACTTATTACTCTTATTTTTATCAAGCTAACTCATATTATTAGCGATATTATGCTTATATGATCGATAGAACGACAATTACTATACTTATTACTCTTATTATTATCAATCTAAATCATATTATTCGCCATATTATGCTTATATGATCGATAGAACGGCAATTACTATAGTTATTACTCTTATTATTATCAATCTAACTCATATTATTAGCCATATTATGCTTCCATGGTCGATAGAACGACAATTACTATACTTATTGTTCATATTATTATTAATCTATCTCATATTATTAACCATATTATGCAGATATGATCGATAGAACGACAATTACTATACTTATTCCTCTTATTATTATCAATCTAACTCATATTATTAGCCATATTATGCTTATATGATCGATAGAACGACAATTACTATACTTATTACTCATATTATTATCAATCTAAATGATATTATTCGCCATATTATGCTAATATGATCGATAGAACGACAATTACTATACTTATGACTCTTATTATTATCAAGCTAACTCATATTATTAGCGATATTATGCTTATATGATCGATAGAACGGCAATTACTATACTTATTACTCTCATTATTATCAATCTAACTCATATTATTAGCCATATTATGCTTATATGATCGATAGAACGACAATTACTATACTTATTACTCTTATTATTATCAATCTAACTCGTATTATTAGCCATATTATGCTTCCATGGTCGATAGAACGGCAATTACTATACTTATTACTCTTATTATTATCAATCTAACTCGTATTATTAGCCATATTATGCTTCCATGGTCGATAGAACGACAATTACTATACTTATTATTCATATTATTATTAATCTAATAAATATTATTAACCATATTATGCTTATATGATCGATAGAACGACAATTACTATACTTATGACTCTTATTATTATCAATCTAACTCATATTATTAGCCATATTGTGCTTATATGATCGATAGAACGACAATTACTATACTTATTACTCTTATTATTATCAATCTAAATCATATTATTCGCCATATTACTCTTATATGATCGATAGAACGACAATTACTATACTTATTACACTCATTACTATTAATCTAACTCATATTATTAACCATATTGTGCAGATATGATCGATAGAACGACAATTACTATACTTATTACTCTTATTATTATCAAGCTAACTCATATTATTAGCGATATTATGCTTATATGATCGATAGAACGACAATTACTATACTTATTACTCATATTATTATCAATCTAAATGATATTATT
Organism: Megachile rotundata; assembly: GCF_050947335.1. Lineage (NCBI taxonomy): Eukaryota > Metazoa > Arthropoda > Insecta > Hymenoptera > Megachilidae > Megachile > Megachile rotundata. The sequence continues at coordinate 45,684 of NW_027474201.1, read as the reverse complement.
CGCCATATTATGCTAATATGATCGATAGAACGACAATTACTATACTTATTACTCTTATTATTATCAATCTAATTCATATTATTAGCCATATTATGCTTATATGATCGATAGAACGACAATTACTAAACTTATTACTCTTATTATTATCAAGCTAACTCATATTATTAGCCATATTATGCTTATATGATCGATAGAACGACAATTACTATACTTATTACTCATATTATTATCAATCTAAATGATATTATTCGCCATATTATGCTCATATGATCGATAGAACGACAATTACTATACTTATTACTCTTATTATTATTAATCTAACTCATATTATTAGCCATATTATGCTTATATGATCGATAGAACGACAATTACTATACTTATTACTCTTATTATTATCAATCTAAATCATATTATTCGCCATATTATTCTTATATGATCGATAGAACGACAATTACTATACTTATTACACTCATTACTATTAATCTAACTCATATTATTAACCATATTGTGCAGATAAGATCGATAGAACGACAATTACTATACTTATTCCTCTTATTATTATCAATCTAATTCATATTATTAGCCATATTATGCTTATATGATCGATAGAGCGACAATTACTAAACTTATTACTCTTATTATTATCAAGCTAACTCATATTATTAGCCATATTATGCTTATATGATCGATAGAACGACAATTACTATACTTATTACTCATATTATTATCAATCTAAATGATATTATTCGCCATATTATGCTCATATGATCGATAGAACGACAATTACTAAACTTATTACTCTTATTATTATCAAGCTAACTCATATTATTAGCCATATTATGCTTATATGATCGATAGAACGACAATTACTATACTTATTACTCATATTATTATCAATCTAAATGATATTATTCGCCATATTATGCTCATATGATCGATAGAACGACAATTACTATACTCATTACTCTTATTATTATTAATCTAACTCATATTATTAGCCATATTACGCTTATATGATCGATAGAACGACAATTACTATACTTATTACTCTTATTATTATCAATCTAAATCATATTATTCGCCATATTATTCTTATATGATCGATAGAACGACAATTACTATACTTATTACACACATTACTATTAATCAAACTCATATTATTAACCATATTGTGCAGATATGATCGATAGAACGACAATTACTAAACTTATTACTCTTATTATTATCAAGCTAACTCATATTATTAGCCATATTATGCTTATATGATCGATGGAACGACAATTACTATACTTATTACTCACATTATTATCAATCTAAATGATATTATTCGCCATATTATGCTCATATGATCGATAGAACGACAATTACTATACTTATTACTCTTATTATTATTAATCTAACTCATATTATTAACCATATTATGCTTATATGATCGATAGAACGACAATTACTATACTTATTACTCTTATTATTATCAATCAAACTCATATTATTAGCCATATTATGCTTATATGATCGATAGAACGACAATTACTATACTTATTACTCTTATTATTATCAATCTAAATCATATTATTCGCCATATTATTCTTATATGATCGATCGAACGACGATTACTATACTTATTACACTCATTACTATTAATCTAACTCATATAATTAATCATATTGTGCAGATATGATCGATAGAACGACAATTACTATACTTATTACTCTTATTATTATCAAGCTAACTCATATTATTAGCGATATTGTGCTAATATGATCGATAGAACGACAATTACTATACTTATTACTCTTATTATTATCAATCTAATTCATATTATTAGCCATATTATGCTTATATGATCGATAGAACGACAATTACTATACTTATTACTCTTATTATTATCAATCTAATTCATATTATTAGCCATATTATGCTTATATGATCGATAGAACGACAATTACTATAATTAATACTCATATTATTATCAATCTAAATGATATTATTCGCCATATTATGCTAATATGATCGATAGAACGACAATTACTATACTTATTACTCTTATTATTATCAATCTAATTCATATTATTAGCCATATTATGCTTATATGATCGATAGAACGACAATTACTAAACTTATTACTCTTATTATTATCAAGCTAACTCATATTATTAGCCATATTATGCTTATATGATCGATAGAACGACAATTACTATACTTATTACTCATATTATTATCAATCTAAATGATATTATTCGCCATATTATGCTTATATGATCGATAGAACGGCAATTACTATAGTTATTACTCTTATTATTATCAATCTAACTCATATTATTAGCCATATTATGCTTCCATGGTCGATAGAACGACAACTACTATACTTATTATTCATATTATTATTAATCTATCTCATATTATTAACCATATTATGCAGATATGATCGATAGAACGACAATTACTATACTTATTCCTCTTATTATTATCAATCTAACTCATATTATTAGCCATATTATGCTTATATGATCGATAGAACGACAATTACTATACTTATTACTCATATTATTATCAATCTAAATGATATTATTCGCCATATTATGCTAATATGATCGATAGAACGACAATTACTATACTTATTACTCTTATTATTATCAATCTAATTCATATTATTAGCCATATTATGCTTATATGATCGATAGAACGACAATTACTATACTTATTACTCTTATTATTATCAATCTAATTCATATTATTAGCCATATTATGCTTATATGATCGATAGAACGACAATTACTATAATTAATACTCATATTATTATCAATCTAAATGATATTATTCGCCATATTATGCTAATATGATCGATAGAACGACAATTACTATACTTATTACTCTTATTATTATCAATCTAATTCATATTATTAGCCATATTATGCTTATATGATCGATAGAACGACAATTACTAAACTTATTACTCTTATTATTATCAAGCTAACTCATATTATTAGCCATATTATGCTTATATGATCGATAGAACGACAATTACTGTACTTATTACTCATATTATTATCAATCTAAATGATATTATTCGCCATATTATGCTTATATGATCGATAGAACGACAATTACTATACTTATTACTCTTATTATTATCAATCTAAATCATATTATTCGCCATATTATTCTTATATGATCGATAGAACGACAATTACTATACTTATTACACTCATTACTATTAATCTAACTCATATTATTAACCATATTGTGCAGATAACATCGATAGAACGACAATTACTATACTTATTACTCTTATTATTATCAATCTAATTCATATTATTAGCCATATTATGCTTATATGATCGATAGAACGACAATTACTATAATTATTACTCATATTATTATCAATCTAAATGATATTATTCGCCATATTACGCTAATATGATCGATAGAACGACAATTACTATACTTATTACTCTTATTATTATCAATCTAATTCATATTATTAGCCATATTATGCTTATATGATCGATAGAACGACAATTACTAAACTTATTACTCTTATTATTATCAAGCTAACTCATATTATTAGCCATATTATGCTTATATGATCGATAGAACGACAATTACTATACTTATTACTCACATTATTATCAATCTAAATGATATTATTCGCCATATTATGCTCATATGATCGATAGAACGACAATTACTATACTTATTACTCTTATTATTATTAATCTAACTCATATTATTAGCCATATTATGCTTATATGATCGATAGAACGACAATTACTATACTTATTACTCTTATTATTATCAATCTAAATCATATTATTCGCCATATTATTCTTATATGATCGATAGAACGACAATTACTATACTTATTACACTCATTACTATTAATCTAACTCATATTATTAACCATATTGTGCAGATATGATCGATAGAACGACAATTACTATACTTATTACTCTTATTATTATCAAGCTAACTCATATTATTAGCGATATTATGCTTATATGATCGATAGAACGACAATTACTATACTTATTACTCTTATTATTATCAATCTAATTCATATTATTAGCCATATTATGCTTATATGATCGATAGAACGACAATTACTAAACTTATTACTCTTATTATTATCAAGCTAACTCATATTATTAGCCATATTATGCTTATATGATCGATAGAACGACAATTACTATACTTATTACTCATATTATTATCAATCTCAATGATATTATTCGCCATATTATGCTCATATGATCGATAGAACGACAATTACTAAACTTATTACTCTTATTATTATCAAGCTAACTCATATTATTAGCCATATTATGCTTATATGATCGATAGAACGACAATTACTATACTTATTACTCATATTATTATCAATCTAAATGATATTATTCGCCATATTATCCTCATATGATCGATAGAACGACAATTACTATACTCATTACTCTTATTATTATTAATCTAACTCATATTATTAGCCATATTACGCTTATATGATCGATAGAACGACAATTACTATACTTATTACTCTTATTATTATCAATCTAAATCATATTATTCGCCATATTATTCTTATATGATCGATAGAACGACAATTACTATACTTATTACACACATTACTATTAATCTAACTCATATTATTAACCATATTGTGCAGATATGATCGATAGAACGACAATTACTATACTTATTACTCTTATTATTATCAAGCTAACTCATATTATTAGCGATATCATGCTTATATGATCGATAGAACGACAATTACTATACTTATTACTCTTATTATTATCAATCTAATTCATATTATTAGCCATATTATGCTTATATGACCGATAGAACGACAATTACTATACTTATTACTCTTATTATTATCAATCTAATTCATATTATTAGCCATATTATGCTTATATGATCGATAGAACGACAATTACTATACTTATTACTCTTATTATAATCAATCTAAATCATATTATTCGCCATATTATGCTTATATGATCGATAGAACGGCAATTACTATAGTTATTACTCTTATTATTATCAATCTAACTCATATTATTAGCCATATTATGCTTCCATGGTCGATAGAACGACAATTACTATACTTATTATTCATATTATTATTAATCTATCTCATATTATTAACCATATTATGCAGATATGACCGATAGAACGACAATTACTATACTTATTCCTCTTATTATTATCAATCTAACTCATATTATTAGCCATATTGTGCTTATATGATCGATAGAACGACAATTACTATACTTATTACTCTTATTATTATCAATCTAAATCATATTATTCGCCATATTACTCTTATATGATCGATAGAACGACAATTACTATACTTATTACACTCATTACTATCAATCTAACTCATATTATTAGCCACATTATGCATATATGATCGATAGAACGGCAATTACTATACTTATTACTCTTATTGTTATCAATCTAACTCATATTATTAGCGATATTATGCTTATATGATCGATAGAACGACAATTACTATACTTATTACTCTCATTATTATCAATCTAACTCATATTATTAGCCATATTATGCTTATATGATCGATAGAACGACAATTACTATACTTATTACTCTTATTATTATCAATCTAAATCATATTATTCGCCATACTATTCTTATATGATCGATAGAACGACAATTACTATACCTATTACACTCATTGCTATTAATCTAACTCATATTATTAACCATATTGTGCAGATATGATCGATAGACCGACAATTACTATACTTATTACTCTTATTATTATCAATCTAACTCATATTATTAGCCTTATTATGCTTATATGATCATAGAACGGCAATCACTATACTTATTACCCTTATTATTATCAATCTAACTCATATTATTAGCCATATTATGCTTCCATGATCGATAGAACGACAATTACTATACTTATTACTGTTATTATTATCAATCTAACTGATATTATTAGCCATATTATGCTTATATGATCGATCGAACGACAATTACTCTACTTATTACTCTTATTATTATCAATCTAAATCATATTATTCGCCATATTATGCTTATGTGATCGATAGAACGGCAATTACTATACTTATTACTCTTATTATTATCAATCTAATTCATATTATTAGCCATATTATGCTTATATGATCGATAGAACGAAAATTACTATACTTATTACTCTTATTATTATTAATCTTACTCATATTATTAACCATATTATGCTTATATTTGAGGATAGAACGACAATTACCATACTTATTACTCTTATTATTATCAATCTAACTCATATTATTAGCCATATTGTGCAGATATGATCGATAGACCGACAATTACTATACTTATTACTCTTATTATTATCAATCTAACTCATATTATTAGCCTTATTATGCTTATATGATCGATAGAACGGCAATTACTATACTTATTACCCTTATTATTATCAATCTAACTCATATTATTAGCCATATTATGCTTCCATGATCGATAGAACGACAATTACTATACTTATTACTCTTATTATTATCAATCTAACTGATATTATTAGCCATATTATGCTTATATGATCGATCGAACGACAATTACTCTACTTATTACTCTTATTATTATCAATCTAAATCATATTATTCGCCATATTATGCTTATGTGATCGATAGAACGGCAATTACTATACTTATTACTCTTATTATTATCAATCTAATTCATATTATTAGCCATATTATGCTTATATGATCGATAGAACGAAAATTACTATACTTATTACTCTTATTATTATTAATCTTACTCATATTATTAACCATATTATGCTTATATTTGAGGATAGAACGACAATTACCATACTTATTACTCTTATTATTATCAATCTAACTCATATTATTAGCCATATTGTGCAGATATGATCGATAGACCGACAATTACTATACTTATTACTCTTATTATTATCAATCTAACTCATATTATTAGCCTTATTATGCTTATATGATCGATAGAACGGCAATTACTATACTTATTACCCTTATTATTATCAATCTAACTCATATTATTAGCCATATTATGCTTCCATGATCGATAGAACGACAATTACTATACTTATTACTCTTATTATTATCAATCTAAATCATATTATTCGCCATATTACTCTTATATGATCGATAGAACGACAATTACTATACTTATTACACTCATTACTATTAATCTAACTCATATTATTAACCATATTGTGCAGATATGATCGATAGAACGACAATTACTATACTTATTACTCTTATTATTATCAAGCTAACTCATATTATTAGCGATATTATGCTTATATGATCGATAGAACGACAATTACTATACTTATTACTCATATTATTATCAATCTAAATGATATTATTCGCCATATTATGCTAATATGATCGATAGAACGACAATTACTATACTTATTACTCTTATTATTATCAATCTAATTCATATTATTAGCCATATTATGCTTATATGATCGATAGAACGACAATTACTAAACTTATTACTCTTATTATTATCAAGCTAACTCATATTATTAGCCATATTATGCTTATATGATCGATAGAACGACAATTACTATACTTATTACTCATATTATTATCAATCTAAATGATATTATTCGCCATATTATGCTCATATGATCGATAGAACGACAATTACTATACTTATTACTCTTATTATTATTAATCTAACTCATATTATTAGCCATATTATGCTTATATGATCGATAGAACGACAATTACTATACTTATTACTCATATTATTATCAATCTAAATGATATTATTCGCCATATTATGCTCATATGATCGATAGAACGACAATTACTATACTCATTACTCTTATTATTATTAATCTAACTCATATTATTAGCCATATTACGCTTATATGATCGATAGAACGACAATTACTATACTTATTACTCTTATTATTATCAATCTAAATCATATTATTCGCCATATTATTCTTATATGATCGATAGAACGACAATTACTATACTTATTACACACATTACTATTAATCAAACTCATATTATTAACCATATTGTGCAGATATGATCGATAGAACGACAATTACTAAACTTATTACTCTTATTATTATCAAGCTAACTCATATTATTAGCCATATTATGCTTATATGATCGATGGAACGACAATTACTATACTTATTACTCACATTATTATCAATCTAAATGATATTATTCGCCATATTATGCTCATATGATCGATAGAACGACAATTACTATACTTATTACTCTTATTATT
>NW_027474201.1:0-37304 GCF_050947335.1 Megachile rotundata | reverse complement strand
ATAATCTAATAAATATTATTAACCATATTATGCTTATGTGATCGATAGAACGACAATTACTATACTTATTACTCTTATTATTATCAATCTAACTCATATTATTAGCCATATTATGCTTATATGATCGATAGAACGACAATTACTATACTTATTACTCTTATTATTATCAAGCTAACTCATATTATTAGCGATATTATGCTTATATGATCGATAGAACGACAATTACTATACTTATTACTCTTATTATTATCAATCTAAATCATATTATTCGCCATATTATGCTTATATGATCGATAGAACGGCAATTACTATAGTTATTACTCTTATTATTATCAATCTAACTCATATTATTAGCCATATTATGCTTATATGATCGATAGAACGACAATTACTGTACTTATTACACTCATTACTACTAACCTAACTCATATTATTAACCATATTTAGCAGATATGATCGATAGAACGACAATTACTATACCTATTACTCTTATTATTATCAATCTAACTCATATTATTAGCCACATTATGCATATATGATCGATAGAACGGCAATTACTATACTTATTACTCTTATTGTTATCAATCTAACTCATATTATTAGCGATATTATGCTTATATGATCGATAGAACGACAATTACTATAGTTATTACTCTCATTATTATCAATCTAACTCATATTATTAGCCATATTATGCTTATATGATCGGTAGAACGACAATTACTATACTTATTACTCTTATTATTATCAATCTAAATCATATTATTCGCCATACTATTCTTATATGATCGATAGAACGACAATTACTATACCTATTACACTCATTGCTATTAATCTAACTCATATTATTAACCATATTGTGCAGATATGATCGATAGACCGACAATTACTATACTTATTACTCTTATTATTATCAATCTAACTCATATTATTAGCCTTATTATGCTTATATGATCGATAGAACGGCAATTACTATACTTATTACCCTTATTATTATCAATCTAACTCATATTATTAGCCATATTATGCTTCCATGATCGATAGAACGACAATTACTATACTTATTACTGTTATTATTATCAATCTAACTGATATTATTAGCCATATTATGCTTATATGATCGATCGAACGACAATTACTATACTTATTAGTCTTATTATTATCAATCTAACTCATATTATTAGCCATATTATGCTTATATGATCGATAGAACGACAATTACTATACTTATTACTCTTATTATTATTAATCTAACATATGAGTTAGATTAATATGGTTAATATATTATTAACCATATTATGCAGATATGATCGATAGAACGACAATTACTATACTTATTACTCTTATTATTATCAATCTAACTCGTATTATTAGCCATATTATGCTTCCATGGTCGATAGAACGACAATTACTATACTTATTATTCATATTATTATTAATCTAATAAATATTATTAACCATATTATGCTTATGTGATCGATAGAACGACAATTACTATACTTATTACTCTTATTATTATCAATCTAACTCATATTATAAGCCATATTATGCTTATATGATCGATAGAACGACAATTACTATACTTATTACTCTTATTATTATCAAGCTAACTCATATTATTAGCGATATTATGCTTATATGATCGATAGAACGACAATTACTATACTTATTACTCTTATTATTATCAATCTAAATCATATTATTCGCCATATTATGCTTATATGATCGATAGAGCGGCAATTACTATAGTTATTACTCTTATTACTATCAATCTAACTCATATTATTAGCCATATTATGCTTCCATGATCGATAGAACGACAATTACTATACTTATTACTGTTATTATTATCAATCTAACTCATATTATTAGACATATTATGCTTATATGATCGATAGAACGACAATTACTATACTTATTACACTCATTACTATTAATCTAACTCATATTATTAACCATATTGTGCAGATATGATCGATAGAACGACAATTACTATACTTATTACTCTTATTATTATCAATCTAACTCATATTATTAGCCACATTATGCATATATGATCGATAGAACGACAATTACTATACTTATTAGTCTTATTATTATCAATCTAACTCATATTATTAGCCATATTATGCTTATATGATCGATAGAACGACAATTACTATACTTATTACTCTTATTATTATCAATCTAAATCATATTAGTCGCCATATTATGCTTATATGGTCGATAGAACGACAATTACTATACTTATTACACTCATTACTATTAATCTAACTCATATTATTAACCATATTGTGCAGATATGATCGATAGAACGACAATTACTATACTTATTACTCTTATTATTATCAATCTAACACGTATTATTAGCCATATTATGCTTCCATGGTCGATAGAACGACAATTACTATACTTATTATTCTTATTATTATTAATCTAACATATGAGTTAGATTAATATGGTTAATATATTATTAACCATATGGTTAATATATTATTAACCATATGGTTAATATATTATTAACCATATTATGCAGATATGACCGATAGAACGACAATTACTATACTTATTACTCTTATTATTATCAATCTAACTCGTATTATTAGCCATATTATGCTTCCATGATCGATAGAACGACAATTACTATACTTATTACTGTTATTATTATCAATCTAACTCATATTATTAGACATATTATGCTTATGTGATCGATAGAACGACAATTACTATACTTATTACTCTTATTATTATCAATCTAACTCATATTATAAGCCATATTATGCTTATATGATCGATAGAACGACAATTACTATACTTATTACTCTTATTATTATCAAGCTAACTCATATTATTAGCGATATTATGCTTATATGATCGATAGAACGACAATTACTATACTTATTACTCTTATTATTATCAATCTAAATCATATTATTCGCCATATTATGCTTATATGATCGATAGAACGGCAATTACTATAGTTATTACTCTTATTACTATCAATCTAACTCATATTATTAGCCATATTATGCTTCCATGATCGATAGAACGACAATTACTATACTTATTACTGTTATTATTATCAATCTAACTCATATTATTAGACATATTATGCTTATATGATCGATAGAACGACAATTACTATACTTATTACACTCATTACTATTAATCTAACTCATATTATTAACCATATTGTGCAGATATGATCGATAGAACGACAATTACTATACTTATTACTCTTATTATTATCAATCTAACTCATATTATTAGCCACATTATGCATATATGATCGATAGAACGACAATTACTATACTTATTAGTCTTATTATTATCAATCTAACTCATATTATTAGCCATATTATGCTTATATGATCGATAGAACGACAATTACTATACTTATTACTCTTATTATTATCAATCTAAATCATATTAGTCGCCATATTATGCTTATATGGTCGATAGAACGACAATTACTATACTTATTACACTCATTACTATTAATCTAACTCATATTATTAACCATATTGTGCAGATATGATCGATAGAACGACAATTACTATACTTATTACTCTTATTATTATCAATCTAACTCGTATTATTAGCCATATTATGCTTCCATGGTCGATAGAACGACAATTACTATACTTATTATTCTTATTATTATTAATCTAACATATGAGTTAGATTAATATGGTTAATATATTATTAACCATATTATGCATATATGATCGATAGAACGACAATTACTATACTTATTACTCTTATTATTATCAATCTAACTCGTATTATTAGCCATATTATGCTTCCATGGTCGATAGAACGACAATTACTATACTTATTATTCATATTATTATTAATCTAATAAATATTATTAACCATATTATGCTTATGTGATCGATAGAACGACAATTACTATACTTATTACTCTTATTATTATCAATCTAACTCATATTATTAGCCATATTATGCTTATATGATCGATAGAACGACAATTACTATACTTATTACTCTTATTATTATCAAGCTAACTCATATTATTAGCGATATTATGCTTATATGATCGATAGAACGACAATTACTATACTTATTACTCTTATTATTATCAATCTAAACCATATTATTCGCCATATTATGCTTATATGATCGATAGAACGGCAATTACTATAGTTATTACTCTTATTACTATCAATCTAACTCATATTATTAGCCATATTATGCTTCCATGATCGATAGAACGACAATTACCATACTTATTGCTGTTATTATTATCAATCTAACTCATATTATTAGACATATTATGCTTATATGATCGATAGAACGACAATTACTATACTTATTACACTCATTACTATTAATCTAACTCATATTATTAACCATATTGTGCAGATATGATCGTTAGAACGACAATTACTATACTTATTACTCTTATTATTATCAATCTAACTCATATTATTAGCCATATTATGCTTATATGATCGATAGAACGACAATTACTATACTTATTATTCTTATTATTATCAATCTAACCCATATTATTAGCCATATTATGCAAATTTGATCGATAGAACGACAATCACAATACTTATTACTCTTATTATTATCAACCTAACTCATATTATTAGCCACATTATGCATATATGATCGATAGAACGACAATTACTATACTTATTAGTCTTATTATTATCAATCTAACTCATATTATTAGCCATATTATGCTTATATGATCGATAGAGCGACAATTACTATACTTATTACTCTTATTATTATCAATCTAAATCATATTAGTCGCCATATTATGCTTATATGGTCGATAGAACGGCAATTACTATACTTATTACACTCATTACTATTAATCTAACTCATATTATTAACCATATTGTGCAGATATGATCGACAGAACGACAATTACTATACTTATTACTCTTATTATTATCAATCTAACTCGTATTATTAGCCATATTATGCTTCCATGGTCGATAGAACGACAATTACTATACTGATTATTCTTATTATTATTAATCTAACTCATATTATTAACCATATTATGAAGATATGATCGATAGAACGACAACTACTATACTTATTACTCATATTATTATCAATCTAAATCATATTATTCGCCATATTATGCTTATATGGTCGATAGAACGGCAATTACTATACTTATTACTCTTATTATTACCAATCTAACTCGTATTATTAGCCTATTATGCTTCCATGGTCGATAGAACGACAATTACTATACTTATTATTCATATTATTATTAATCTAATAAATATTATTAACCATATTATGCTTATGTGATCGATAGAACGACAATTACTATACTTATTACTCTTATTATTATCAATCTAACTCATATTATTAGCCATATTATGCTTATATGATCGATAGAACGACAATTACTATACTTATTACTCTTATTATTATCAAGCTAACTCATATTATTAGCGATATTATGCTTATATGATCGATAGAACGACAATTACTATACTTATTACTCTTACTATTATCAATCTAAATCATATTATTCGCCATATTATGCTTATATGATCGATAGAACGGCAATTACTATAGTTATTACTCTTATTATTATCAATCTAACTCATATTATTAGCCATATTATGCTTATATGGTCGATAGAACGACAATTACTGTACTTATTACACTCATTACTACTAACCTAACTCATATTATTAACCATATTTAGCAGATATGATCGATAGAACGACAATTACTATACCTATTACTCTTATTATTATCAATCTAACTCATATTATTAGCCACATTATGCATATATGATCGATAGAACGGCAATTACTATACTTATTACTCTTATTGTTATCAATCTAACTCATATTATTAGCGATATTATGCTTATATGATCGATAGAACGACAATTACTATACTTATTACTCTCATTATTATCAATCTAACTCATATTATTAGCCATATTATGCTTATATGATCGATAGAACGACAATTACTATACTTATTACTGTTATTATTATCAATCTAACTCATATTATTAGACATATTATGCTTATATGATCGATAGAACGACAATTACTATACTTATTACACTCATTACTATTAATCTAACTCATATTATTAACCATATTGTGCAGATATGATCGATAGAACGACAATTACTATACTTATTACTCTTATTATTATCAATCTAACTCATATTATTAGCCACATTATGCATATATGATCGATAGAACGACAATTACTATACTTATTAGTCTTATTATTATCAATCTAACTCATATTATTAGCCATATTATGCTTATATGATCGATAGAACGACAATTACTATACTTATTACTCTTATTATTATCAATCTAAATCATATTAGTCGCCATATTATGCTTATATGGTCGATAGAACGACAATTACTATACTTATTACACTCATTACTATTAATCTAACTCATATTATTAACCATATTGTGCAGATATGATCGATAGAACGACAATTACTATACTTATTACTCTTATTATTATCAATCTAACACGTATTATTAGCCATATTATGCTTCCATGGTCGATAGAACGACAATTACTATACTTATTATTCTTATTATTATTAATCTAACATATGAGTTAGATTAATATGGTTAATATATTATTAACCATATTATGCAGATATGACCGATAGAACGACAATTACTATACTTATTACTCTTATTATTATCAATCTAACACGTATTATTAGCCATATTATGCTTCCATGGTCGATAGAACGACAATTACTATACTTATTATTCTTATTATTATTAATCTAACATATGAGTTAGATTAATATGGTTAATATATTATTAACCATATTATGCAGATATGACCGATAGAACGACAATTACTATACTTATTACTCTTATTATTATCAATCTAACTCGTATTATTAGCCATATTATGCTTCCATGGTCGATAGAACGACAATTACTATACTTATTATTCATATTATTATTAATCTAATAAATATTATTAACCATATTATGCTTATGTGATCGATAGAACGACAATTACTATACTTATTACTCTTATTATTATCAATCTAACTCATATTATAAGCCATATTATGCTTATATGATCGATAGAACGACAATTACTATACTTATTACTCTTATTATTATCAAGCTAACTCATATTATTAGCGATATTATGCTTATATGATCGATAGAACGACAATTACTATACTTATTACTCTTATTATTATCAATCTAAATCATATTATTCGCCATATTATGCTTATATGATCGATAGAACGGCAATTACTATAGTTATTACTCTTATTACTATCAATCTAACTCATATTATTAGCCATATTATGCTTCCATGATCGATAGAACGACAATTACTATACTTATTACTGTTATTATTATCAATCTAACTCATATTATTAGACATATTATGCTTATATGATCGATAGAACGACAATTACTATACTTATTACACTCATTACTATTAATCTAACTCATATTATTAACCATATTGTGCAGATATGATCGATAGAACGACAATTACTATACTTATTACTCTTATTATTATCAATCTAACTCATATTATTAGCCACATTATGCATATATGATCGATAGAACGACAATTACTATACTTATTAGTCTTATTATTATCAATCTAACTCATATTATTAGCCATATTATGCTTATATGATCGATAGAACGACAATTACTATACTTATTACTCTTATTATTATCAATCTAAATCATATTAGTCGCCATATTATGCTTATATGGTCGATAGAACGACAATTACTATACTTATTACACTCATTACTATTAATCTAACTCATATTATTAACCATATTGTGCAGATATGATCGATAGAACGACAATTACTATACTTATTACTCTTATTATTATCAATCTAACTCGTATTATTAGCCATATTATGCTTCCATGGTCGATAGAACGACAATTACTATACTTATTATTCTTATTATTATTAATCTAACATATGAGTTAGATTAATATGGTTAATATATTATTAACCATATTATGCATATATGATCGATAGAACGACAATTACTATACTTATTACTCTTATTATTATCAATCTAACTCGTATTATTAGCCATATTATGCTTCCATGGTCGATAGAACGACAATTACTATACTTATTATTCATATTATTATTAATCTAATAAATATTATCAACCATATTATGCTTATGTGATCGATAGAACGACAATTACTATACTTATTACTCTTATTATTATCAATCTAACTCATATTATTAGCCATATTATGCTTATATGATCGATAGAACGACAATTACTATACTTATTACTCTTATTATTATCAAGCTAACTCATATTATTAGCGATATTATGCTTATATGATCGATAGAACGACAATTACTATACTTATTACTCTTATTATTATCAATCTAAATCATATTATTCGCCATATTATGCTTATATGATCGATAGAACGGCAATTACTATAGTTATTACTCTTATAACTATCAATCTAACTCATATTATTAGCCATATTATGCTTCCATGATCGATAGAACGACAATTACCATACTTATTACTGTTATTATTATCAATCTAACTCATATTATTAGACATATTATGCTTATATGATCGATAGAACGACAATTACTATACTTATTACACTCATTACTATTAATCTAACTCATATTATTAACCATATTGTGCAGATATGATCGTTAGAACGACAATTACTATACTTATTACTCTTATTATTATCAATCTAAATCATATTAGTCGCCATATTATGCTTATATGGTCGATAGAACGACAATTACTATACTTATTACACTCATTACTATTAATCTAACTCATATTATTAACCATATTGTGCAGATATGATCGATAGAACGACAATTACTATACTTATTACTCTTATTATTATCAATCTAACACGTATTATTAGCCATATTATGCTTCCATGGTCGATAGAACGACAATTACTATACTTATTATTCTTATTATTATTAATCTAACATATGAGTTAGATTAATATGGTTAATATATTATTAACCATATTATGCAGATATGACCGATAGAACGACAATTACTATACTTATTACTCTTATTATTATCAATCTAACTCGTATTATTAGTCATATTATGCTTCCATGGTCGATAGAACGACAATTACTATACTTATTATTCATATTATTATTAATCTAATAAATATTATTAACCATATTATGCTTATGTGATCGATAGAACGACAATTACTATACTTATTACTCTTATTATTATCAATCTAACTCATATTATAAGCCATATTATGCTTATATGATCGATAGAACGACAATTACTATACTTATTACTCTTATTATTATCAAGCTAACTCATATTATTAGCGATATTATGCTTATATGATCGATAGAACGACAATTACTATACTTATTACTCTTATTATTATCAATCTAAATCATATTATTCGCCATATTATGCTTATATGATCGATAGAACGGCAATTACTATAGTTATTACTCTTATTACTATCAATCTAACTCATATTATTAGCCATATTATGCTTCCATGATCGATAGAACGACAATTACTATACTTATTACTGTTATTATTATCAATCTAACTCATATTATTAGACATATTATGCTTATATGATCGATAGAACGACAATTACTATACTTATTACACTCATTACTATTAATCTAACTCATATTATTAACCATATTGTGCAGATATGATCGATAGAACGACAATTACTATACTTATTACTCTTATTATTATCAATCTAACTCATATTATTAGCCACATTATGCATATATGATCGATAGAACGACAATTACTATACTTATTAGTCTTATTATTATCAATCTAACTCATATTATTAGCCATATTATGCTTATATGATCGATAGAACGACAATTACTATACTTATTACTCTTATTATTATCAATCTAAATCATATTAGTCGCCATATTATGCTTATATGGTCGATAGAACGACAATTACTATACTTATTACACTCATTACTATTAATCTAACTCATATTATTAACCATATTGTGCAGATATGATCGATAGAACGACAATTACTATACTTATTACTCTTATTATTATCAATCTAACTCGTATTATTAGCCATATTATGCTTCCATGGTCGATAGAACGACAATTACTATACTTATTATTCTTATTATTATTAATCTAACATATGAGTTAGATTAATATGGTTAATATATTATTAACCATATTATGCATATATGATCGATAGAACGACAATTACTATACTTATTACTCTTATTATTATCAATCTAACTCGTATTATTAGCCATATTATGCTTCCATGGTCGATAGAACGACAATTACTATACTTATTATTCATATTATTATTAATCTAATAAATATTATCAACCATATTATGCTTATGTGATCGATAGAACGACAATTACTATACTTATTACTCTTATTATTATCAATCTAACTCATATTATTAGCCATATTATGCTTATATGATCGATAGAACGACAATTACTATACTTATTACTCTTATTATTATCAAGCTAACTCATATTATTAGCGATATTATGCTTATATGATCGATAGAACGACAATTACTATACTTATTACTCTTATTATTATCAATCTAAATCATATTATTCGCCATATTATGCTTATATGATCGATAGAACGGCAATTACTATAGTTATTACTCTTATAACTATCAATCTAACTCATATTATTAGCCATATTATGCTTCCATGATCGATAGAACGACAATTACCATACTTATTACTGTTATTATTATCAATCTAACTCATATTATTAGACATATTATGCTTATATGATCGATAGAACGACAATTACTATACTTATTACACTCATTACTATTAATCTAACTCATATTATTAACCATATTGTGCAGATATGATCGTTAGAACGACAATTACTATACTTATTACTCTTATTATTATCAATCTAACTCATATTATTAGCCATATTATGCTTATATGATCGATAGAACGACAATTACTATACTTATTATTCTTATTATTATCAATCTAACCCATATTATTAGCCATATTATGCAAATTTGATCGATAGAACGACAATCACAATACTTATTACTCTTATTATTATCAACCTAACTCATATTATTAGCCACATTATGCATATATGATCGATAGAACGACAATTACTATACTTATTAGTCTTATTATTATCAATCTAACTCATATTATTAGCCATATTATGCTTATATGATCGATAGAACGACAATTACTATACTTATTACTCTTATTATTATCAATCTAAATCATATTAGTCGCCATATTATGCTTATATGGTCGATAGAACGACAATTACTATACTTATTACACTCATTACTATTAATCTAACTCATATTATTAACCATATTGTGCAGATATGATCGATAGAACGACAATTACTATACTTATTACTCTTATTATTATCAATCTAACTCGTATTATTAGCCATATTATGCTTCCATGGTCGATAGAACGACAATTACTATACTGATTATTCTTATTATTATTAATCTAACTCATATTATTAACCATATTATGCAGACATGATCGATAGAACGACAACTACTATACTTATTACTCATATTATTATCAATCTAAATCATATTATTCGCCATATTATGCTTATATGGTCGATAGAACGGCAATTACTATACTTATTACTCTTATTATTACCAATCTAACTCGTATTATTAGCCTATTATGCTTCCATGGTCGATAGAACGACAATTACTATACTTATTATTCATATTATTATTAATCTAATAAATATTATTAACCATATTATGGTTATGTGATCGATAGAACGACAATTACTATACTTATTACTCTTATTATTATCAATCTAACTCATATTATTAGCCATATTATGCTTATATGATCGATAGAACGACAATTACTATACTTATTACTCTTATTATTATCAAGCTAACTCATATTATTAGCGATATTATGCTTATATGATCGATAGAACGACAATTACTATACTTATTACTCTTACTATTATCAATCTAAATCATATTATTCGCCATATTATGCTTATATGATCGATAGAACGGCAATTACTATAGTTATTACTCTTATTATTATCAATCTAACTCATATTATTAGTCATATTATGCTTATATGATCGATAGAACGACAATTACTGTACTTATTACACTCATTACTACTAACCTAACTCATATTATTAACCATATTTAGCAGATATGATCGATAGAACGACAATTACTATACCTATTACTCTTATTATTATCAATCTAACTCATATTATTAGCCACATTATGCATATATGATCGATAGAACGGCAATTACTATACTTATTACTCTTATTGTTATCAATCTAACTCATATTATTAGCGATATTATGCTTATATGATCGATAGAACGACAATTACTATACTTATTACTCTCATTATTATCAATCTAACTCATATTATTAGCCATATTATGCTTATATGATCGATAGAACGACAATTACTATACTTATTACTCTTATTATTATCAATCTAAATCATATTATTCGCCATACTATTCTTATATGATCGATAGAACGACAATTACTATACCTATTACACTCATTGCTATTAATCTAACTCATATTATTAACCATATTGTGCAGATATGATCGATAGACCGACAATTACTATACTTATAACTCTTATTATTATCAATCTAACTCATATTATTAGCCTTATTATGCTTATATGATCGATAGAACGGCAATTACTATACTTATTACCCTTATTATTATCAATCTAACTCATATTATTAGCCATATTATGCTTATATGATCGATAGAACGACAATTACTATACTTATTACGCTTATTATTATCAATCTAAATCATATTAGTCGCCATATTAGGCTTATATGGTCGATAGAACGACAATTACTATACTTATTACACTCATTACTATTAATCTAACTCATATTATTAACCATATTGTGCAGATATGATCGATAGAACGACAATTACTATACTTATTACTCTTATTATTATCAATCTAACTCGTATTATTAGCCATATTATGCTTCCATGGTCGATAGAACGACAATTACTATACTTATTATTCTTATTATTATTAATCTAACATATGAGTTAGATTAATATGGTTAATATATTATTAACCATATTATGCAGATATGATCGATAGAACGACAATTACTATACTTATTACTCTTATTATTATCAATCTAACTCGTATTATTAGCCATATTATGCTTCCATGGTCGATAGAACGACAATTACTATACTTATTATTCATATTATTATTAATCTAATAAATATTATTAACCATATTATGCTTATGTGATCGATAGAACGACAATTACTATACTTATTACTCTTGTTATTATCAATCTAACTCATATTATTAGCCATATTATGCTTATATGATCGATAGAACGACAATTACTATACTTATTACTCTTATTATTATCAAGCTAACTCATATTATTAGCGATATTATGCTTATATGATCGATAGAACGACAATTACTATACTTATTACTCTTATTATTATCAATCTAAATCATATTATTCGCCATATTATGCTTATATGATCGATAGAACGGCAATTACTCTAGTTATTACTCTTATTACTATCAATCTAACTCATATTATTAGCCATATTATGCTTCCATGATCGATAGAACGACAATTACTATACTTATTACTGTTATTATTATCAATCTAACTCATATTATTAGACATATTATGCTTATATGATCGATAGAACGACAATTACTATACTTATTACACTCATTACTATTAATCTAACTCATATTATTAACCATATTGTGCAGATATGATCGATAGAACGACAATTACTATACTGATTACTCTTATTATTATCAATCTAACTCGTATTATTAGCCATATTATGCTTCCATGGTCGATAGAACGACAATTACTATACTTATTATTCTTATTATTATTAATCTAACATATGAGTTAGATTAATATGGTTAATATATTATTAACCATATTATGCAGGTATGATCGATAGAACGACAATTACTATACTTATTACTCTTATTATTATCAATCTAACTCGTATTATTAGCCATATTATGCTTCCATGGTCGATAGAACGACAATTACTATACTTATTACTGTTATTATTATCAATCTAACTCATATTATTAGACATATTATGCTTATATGATCGATAGAACGACAATTACTATACTTATTATTCTTATTATTATCAATCTAACTCATATTATTAGCCATATTATGCAAATTTGATCGATAGAACGACAATCACAATACTTATTACTCTTATTATTATCAACCTAACTCATATTATTAGCCACATTATGCATATATGATCGATAGAACGACAATTACTATACTTATTAGTCTTATTATTATCAATCTAACTCATATTATTAGCCATATTATGCTTACATGATCGATAGAACGACAATTACTATACTTATTACTCTTATTATTATCAATCTAAATCATATTAGTCGCCATATTATGCTTATATGGTCGATAGAACGACAATTACTGTACTTATTACACTCATTACTATTAATCTAACTCATATTATTAACCATATTGTGCAGATATGATCGATAGAACGACAATTACTATACTTATTACTCTTATTATTGTCAATCTAACTCGTATTATTAGCCATATTATGCTTCCATGGTCGATAGAACGACAATTACTATACTTACTATTCTTATTATTATTAATCTAACTCATATTATTAACCATATTATGCAGATATGATCGATAGAACGACAATTACTATACTTATTACTCTTATTATTATCAATCTAACTCATATTATTAGCCACATTATGCATATATGATCGATAGAACGACAATTACTATACTTATTAGTCTTATTATTATCAGTCTAACTCATATTATTAGCCATATTATGCTTATATGATCGATAGAACGACAATTACTATACTTATTATTCATATTATTATTAATCTAATAAATATTATTAACCATATTATGCTTATGTGATCGATAGAACGACAATTACTATACTTATTACTCTTACTATTATCAATCTAACTCATATTATTAGCCATATTATGCTTATATGATCGATAGAACGACAATTACTATACTTATTACTCTTATTATTATCAATCTAAATCATATTATTCGCCATATTATGCTTATATGATCGATAGAACGGCAATTACTATACTTATTACTGTTATTATTATCAATCTAACTCATATTATTAGACATATTATGCTTATATGATCGATAGAACGACAATTACTATACTTATTACACTCATTTCTATTAATCTAACTCATATTATTAACCATATTGTGCAGATATGATCGATAGAACGACAATTACTATACTTATTACTCTTATTATTATCAATCTATCTCGTATTATTAGCCATATTATGCTTCCATGGTCGATAGAACGACAATTACTATACTTATTATTCATATTATTATTAATCTAATAAATATTATTAACCATATTATGCTTATGTGATCGATAGAACGACAATTACTATACTTATTACTCTTACTATTATCAATCTAACTCATATTATTAGCCATATTATGCTTATATGATCGATAGAACGACAATTACTATACTTATTACTCTTATTATTATCAAGCTAACTCATATTATTAGCGATATTATGCTTATATGATCGATAGAACGACAATTACTATACTTATTACTCTTATTATTATCAATCTAAATCATATTATTCGCCATATTATGCTTATATGATCGATAGAACGGCAATTACTATACTTATTACTGTTATTATTATCAATCTAACTCATATTATTAGACATATTATGCTTATATGATCGATAGAACGACAATTACTATACTTATTACACTCATTTCTATTAATCTAACTCATATTATTAACCATATTGTGCAGATATGATCGTTAGAACGACAATTACTATACTTATTACTCTTATTATTATCAATCTAACTCATATTATTAGCCATATTATGCTTATATGATCGATAGAACGACAATTACTATACTTATTATTCTTATTATTATCAATCTAACTCATATTATTAGCCATATTATGCAAATTTGATCGATAGAACGACAATCACAACACTTATTACTCTTATTATTATCAACCTAACTCATATTATTAGCCACATTATGCATATATGATCGATAGAACGACAATTACTATACTTATTAGTCTTATTATTATCAATCTAACTCATATTATTAGCCATATTATGCTTATATGATCGATAGAACGACAATTACTATACTTATTACTCTTATTATTATCAATCTAAATCATATTAGTCGCCATATTATGCTTATATGGTCGATAGAACGACAATTACTCTACTTATTACACTCATTACTATTAATCTAACTCATATTATTAACCATATTGTGCAGATATGATCGATAGAACGACAATTACTATACTTATTACTCTTATTATTATCAATCTAACTCGTATTATTAGCCATATTATGCTTCCATGGTCGATAGAACGACAATTAGTATACTTATTATTCATATTATTATTAATCTAATAAATATTATTAACCATATTATGCTTATGTGATCGATAGAACGACAATTACTATACTTATTACTCTTATTATTATCAATCTAACTCATATTATTAGCCATATTATGCTTCCATGATCGATAGAACGACAATTACTATACTTATTACTCTTATTATTATCAATCTAAATCATATTATTCGCCATATTATGCTTATATGATCGATAGAACGGCAATTACTATAGTTATTACTCTTATTATTATCAATCTAACTCATATTATTAGCCATATTATGCTTCCATGGTCGATAGAACGACAATTACTATACTTATTATTCATATTATTATTAATCTATCTCATATTATTAACCATATTATGCAGATATGACCGATAGAACGACAATTACTATACTTATTCCTCTTATTATTATCAATCTAACTCATATTATTAGCCATATTGTGCTTATATGATCGATAGAACGACAATTACTATACTTATTACTCTTATTATTATCAATCTAAATCATATTATTCGCCATATTACTCTTATATGATCGATAGAACGACAATTACTATACTTATTACACTCATTACTATCAATCTAACTCATATTATTAGCCACATTATGCATATATGATCGATAGAACGACAATTACTATACTTATTACTCTCATTATTATCAATCTAACTCATATTATTAGCCATATTATAAGAGACTTGAGGCTTTCACGGCCCGGCGTCATACAGGTATTACTGTTGAGGCTTTCGGGTGTAAGCCGTGTCCTAAAGGAAGCGAGTTCCCAACGTTTCGCCAGCATTGCAGCTAGCTTCATCAGGGGTTACACTGATACTCCAAACACAAAATTAATCGCACCATAGACCGACTGACCAACCACACAACAAAACCGACACACAACCACACGACAGACACACACGACAAAGAACACGCCACTACCTTCCTGCCATACATTCAAGGTACGACCGATCGCATAGGCAGAATCCTCAGGAAACACAACATTAGGACTGTTTTCACAACCCATACCAAAATAGGACAACTCCTCACCTCCCCCAAGGACCCACAGCCGCAGCTATCTACACCAGGGGTATACAAAATCCCATGCTCATGCGGCCAAGTATACATCGGCGAAACTGGGAGGAGCGTGAACACCAGACTCAAGGAACATGAGCGTTGCGCCAGGTTGGGCTATATTCAATCAGCCGTGGCGGAACACCAGATTACCACTGGGCACAAAATCCTGTTCGAAAAAACCAAAGTATTGGCAAAAACATCAGCCTATCTTCCCCGAAAGTACAGGGAAGCAATAGAAATACGGAAACACCCGAACAACATCAACCGGGAAACAGGATATCACATTAACCCAATCTGGCACACGCTCTTCCCAGTTTTTTAATTGTGCGCACAATTAAAAAGTCCCCCCTTTCTGATTGGGCGCAAGCAATCAACCGGAACAGTCAACGATCCGGAACGTGAGCATCACACCGCAATATAAGGTGCGACATAACACCAGTCGCACCAGTATCAGTGTAACCCCTGATGAAGCTAGCTGCAATGCTGGCGAAACGTTGGGAACTCGCTTCCTTTAGGACACGGCTTACACCCGAAAGCCTCAACAGTAATACCTAGCCATATTATGCTTATATGATCGATAGAACGACAATTACTATACTTATTACTCTTATTATTATCAATCTAAATCATATTATTCGCCATACTATTCTTATATGATCGATAGAACGACAATTACTATACCTATTACACTCATTGCTATTAATCTAACTCATATTATTAACCATATTGTGCAGATATGATCGATAGACCGACAATTACTATACTTATTACTCTTATTACTATCAATCTAACTCATATTATTAGCCTTATTATGCTTATATGATCGATAGAACGGCAATTACTATACTTATTACCCTTATTATTATCAATCTAACTCATATTATTAGCCATATTATGCTTCCATGATCGATAGAACGACAATTACTATACTTATTACTGTTATTATTATCAATCTAACTGATATTATTAGCCATATTATGCTTATATGATCGATCGAACGACAATTACTGTACTTATTACTCTTATTATTATCAATCTAAATCATATTATTAGCGATATTATGCTTATATGATCGATAGAACGACAATTACTATACTTATTACTCTTATTATAATCAATCTAAATCATATTATTCGCCATATTATGCTTATATGATCGATAGAACGGCAATTACTATAGTTATTACTCTTATTATTATCAATCTAACTCATATTATTAGCCATATTATGCTTCCATGGTCGATAGAACGACAACTACTATACTTATTATTCATATTATTATTAATCTATCTCATATTATTAACCATATTATGCAGATATGACCGATAGAACGACAATTACTATACTTATTCCTCTTATTATTATCAATCTAACTCATATTATTAGCCATATTGTGCTTATATGATCGAAAGAACGACAATTACTATACTTATTACTCTTATTATTATCAATCTAAATCATATTATTAGCCATATTACTCTTATATGATCGATAGAACGACAATTACTATACTTATTACACTCATTACTATCAATCTAACTCATATTATTAGCCACATTATGCATATATGATCGATAGAACGGCAATTACTATACTTATTACTCTTATTGTTATCAATCTAACTCATATTATTAGCGATATTATGCTTATATGATCGATAGAACGACAATTACTATACTTATTACTCTCATTATTATCAATCTAACTCATATTATTAGCCATATTATGCTTCCATGATCGATAGAACGACAATTACTATACTTATTACTGTTATTATTATCAATCTAACTGATATTATTAGCCATATTATGCTTATATGATCGATAGAACGACAATTACTGTACTTATTACTCTTAATATTATCAATCCAAATCATATTATTCGCCATAGTATGCTTATATGGTCGATAGAACGGCAATTACTATACGTATTACTCTTGTTATTATCAATCTAACTCGTATTATTAGCCATATTATGCTTCCATGGTCGATAGAACGACAATTACTATACTTATTATTCATATTATTATTAATCTAACTCCTATTATTAACCATATTATGCAGATATGATCGATAGAACGACAATTACTATACTTATTGCTCCTATTATTATCAATCTAACTCATATTATTAGCCTTATTATGCTTATATGATCGATAGAACGGCCATTACTATACTTGTTACCCTTATTATTATCAATCTAACTCATATTATTAGCCATATCAGGCTTCCATGATCGATAGAACGACAATTACTATACTTATTACTGTTATTATTATCAATCTAACTGATATTATTAGCCATATTATGCTTATATGATCGATAGAACGACAATTACTATACTTATTATTCTTATTATTATCAATCTAACTCATATTATTAGCCATATTATGTTTAAATGATCGATAGAACGACAATTGCTATACTTATTACTCTTATTATTATCAATCTAACTCATATTATTAGCCATATTATGCTTATATGATCGACAGAACGACAATTACTATACTTATTACTCTTATTATTATGAATCTAACTCATATTATTAACCATATTATGCAGATATGATCGATAGAACTACAATTACTATACTCATTACTCTTATTATTATCAATCTAACTCATATTATTAGCCATATTATGCTTCTATGTTCGATAGAACGAGAATTACTATACTCACTACTCTTAGTATTATCAATCTAACTCATATTATTAGCCATATTATGCTTATATGATCGATAGAACGAGAATTACTATACTCACTACTCTTGGTATTATCAATCTAACTCATATTATTAGCCATATTATGCTTATATGATCGATAGAACGACAATTACTATACTTATTACTCTTATTATTATCAATCTAACTCATATTATTAGCCATATTATGCTTATATGATCGATAGAACGAGAATTACTATACTCACTACTCTTAGTATTATCAATCTAACTCATATTATTAGCCACATTATGCTTATATTATCGATAGAACGACAATTACTATACTTATTACTGTTATTATTATCAATCTAACTCATATTATTAGCCATATTATGCGTATATGATCGATAGAACGACAATTACTATACTTATTACTCTTATTATTATGAATCTAACACATATCATTAGCCATATTATGCTTATATGATCGATAGAACGACAATTACTATACTTATTATTCTTATTATTATCAATCTAACTCATATTATTAGCCATATTATGCTTAAATGATCGATAGAACGACAATTACTATACATATTACTCTTATTTTTATCAATCTAACTCATATTATTAAACATATTATGCTAATATGATCGATAGAACGACAATTACTATACTTATTACACTCACTATTATCAATCTAACTCATATTATTAACCATATTATGCGGACATGATCGATAGCACTACATTTACTATACCTATTACTCTTACTATTATCAACCTAACACATATTATTAGCCATATTATGCTTATATGATCGATAGAACGACAATTACTATACTTATTATTCTTATTATTATCAATCTAACTCATATTATTAGCCATATTATGCTTAAATGATCGATAGAACGACAATTACTATACTTATTACTCTTATTATTATCAATCTAACTCATATTATTAGCCATATTATGCTTATATGATCGATAGAACGAGAATTACTATACTCACTACTCTTAGTATTATCAATCTAACTCATATTATTAGCCATATTATGCTTATATGATCGATAGAACGACAAATACTATACTTATTACTCTTATTATTATCAATCTAACTCATATTATTAGCCATATTATGCTTAAATGATCGATAGAACGACAATCACTATACTTATTACTCTTATTATTATCAACCTAACTCATACTATTAGCCATATTATGCTTATATTATCGATATAACGACAATTACTATACTTATTACTCTTATTATTATAAATCTAACTCATATTATTAGCCATATTATGCTTATATGATCGATAGAACGACAATTACTATACTTATTACTCTTATTATTATGAATCTAACTCATATTATTAACCATATTATGCAGATATGATCGATAGAACTACAATTACTATACTCATTACTCTTATTATTATTAATCTAACTGATATTATTAGCCATATTATGCTTATATGATCGATAGAACGACAATTACTATACTTATTACTCTTATTATCATCAATCTAACTCATATTATTAGCCATATTATGCTTATATGATCGATAGAACGACAAATACTATACTTATTACTCTTATTATTATCAATCTGACTCATATTATTAACCATATTATGCTAATATGATCGATAGAACTACAATTACTATACTCATTACGCTTATTATTATCAATCCAACTCATGTTATTACCCATATTATGCTTATATGATCGATAGAACGACAATCACTATACTTATTACTCTTATTATTATCAACCTAACTCATATTATTAGGCATATTATGCTTATATTATCGATAGAACGACAATTACTATACTTATTACTGTTAATATTATCAATCTAACGCATATTATTAGCCATATTATGCTTATATGATCGACAGAACGACAATTACTATACTTATTACACTCACTGTTATCAATAAAACTCATATTATTAACCATATTATGCAAATTTGATCGATAGAACGACAATCACTATACTTATTACTCTTATTATTATCAACCTAACTCATACTATTAGCCATATTATGCTTATATTATCGATATAACGACAATTACTATACTTATTACTCTTATTATTATAAATCTAACTCATATTATTAGCCATATTATGCTTATATGATCGATAGAACGACAATTACTATACTTATTACTCTTATTATTATGAATCTAACTCATATTATTAACCATATTATGCAGATATGATCGATAGAACTACAATTACTATACTCATTACTCTTATTATTATCAATCTAAATCATATTAGTCGCCATATTAGGCTTATATGGTCGATAGAACGACAATTACTATACTTATTACACTCATTACTATTAATCTAACTCATATTATTAACCATATTGTGCAGATATGATCGATAGAACGACAATTACTATACTTATTACTCTTATTATTATCAATCTAACTCGTATTATTAGCCATATTATGCTTCCATGGTCGATAGAACGACAATTACTATACTTATTATTCTTATTATTATTAATCTAACATATGAGTTAGATTAATATGGTTAATATATTATTAACCATATTATGCAGATATGATCGATAGAACGACAATTACTATACTTATTACTCTTATTATTATCAATCTAACTCGTATTATTAGCCATATTATGCTTCCATGGTCGATAGAACGACAATTACTATACTTATTATTCATATTATTATTAATCTAATAAATATTATTAACCATATTATGCTTATGTGATCGATAGAACGACAATTACTATACTTATTACTCTTGTTATTATCAATCTAACTCATATTATTAGCCATATTATGCTTATATGATCGATAGAACGACAATTACTATACTTATTACTCTTATTATTATCAAGCTAACTCATATTATTAGCGATATTATGCTTATATGATCGATAGAACGACAATTACTATACTTATTACTCTTATTATTATCAATCTAAATCATATTATTCGCCATATTATGCTTATATGATCGATAGAACGGCAATTACTCTAGTTATTACTCTTATTACTATCAATCTAACTCATATTATTAGCCATATTATGCTTCCATGATCGATAGAACGACAATTACTATACTTATTACTGTTATTATTATCAATCTAACTCATATTATTAGACATATTATGCTTATATGATCGATAGAACGACAATTACTATACTTATTACACTCATTACTATTAATCTAACTCATATTATTAACCATATTGTGCAGATATGATCGATAGAACGACAATTACTATACTGATTACTCTTATTATTATCAATCTAACTCGTATTATTAGCCATATTATGCTTCCATGGTCGATAGAACGACAATTACTATACTTATTATTCTTATTATTATTAATCTAACATATGAGTTAGATTAATATGGTTAATATATTATTAACCATATTATGCAGATATGATCGATAGAACGACAATTACTATA
This sequence comes from Megachile rotundata, assembly GCF_050947335.1. NCBI lineage: Eukaryota > Metazoa > Arthropoda > Insecta > Hymenoptera > Megachilidae > Megachile > Megachile rotundata. Next base: position 13,554 of record NW_027474201.1, on the reverse strand, counting down.
CTTATTACTCTTATTATTATCAATCTAACTCGTATTATTAGCCATATTATGCTTCCATGGTCGATAGAACGACAATTACTATACTTATTACTGTTATTATTATCAATCTAACTCATATTATTAGACATATTATGCTTATATGATCGATAGAACGACAATTACTATACTTATTATTCTTATTATTATCAATCTAACTCATATTATTAGCCATATTATGCAAATTTGATCGATAGAACGACAATCACAATACTTATTACTCTTATTATTATCAACCTAACTCATATTATTAGCCACATTATGCATATATGATCGATAGAACGACAATTACTATACTTATTAGTCTTATTATTATCAATCTAACTCTTATTATTAGCCATATTATGCTTACATGATCGATAGAACGACAATTACTATACTTATTACTCTTATTATTATCAATCTAAATCATATTAGTCGCCATATTATGCTTATATGGTCGATAGAACGACAATTACTGTACTTATTACACTCATTACTATTAATCTAACTCATATTATTAACCATATTGTGCAGATATGATCGATAGAACGACAATTACTATACTTATTACTCTTATTATTGTCAATCTAACTCGTATTATTAGCCATATTATGCTTCCATGGTCGATAGAACGACAATTACTATACTTACTATTCTTATTATTATTAATCTAACTCATATTATTAACCATATTATGCAGATATGATCGATAGAACGACAATTACTATACTTATTACTCTTATTATTATCAATCTAATTCATATTATTAGCCACATTATGCATATATGATCGATAGAACGACAATTACTATACTTATTAGTCTTATTATTATCAGTCTAACTCATATTATTAGCCATATTATGCTTATATGATCGATAGAACGACAATTACTATACTTATTACTCTTATTATTATCAATCTAAATCATATTAGTCGCCATATTATGCTTATATGGTCGATAGAACGACAATTACTATACTTATTACACTCATTACTATTAATCTAACTCATATTATTAACCATATTGTGCAGATATGATCGATAGAACGACAATTACTATACTTATTACTCTTATTATTATCAATCTATCTCGTATTATTAGCCATATTATGCTTCCATGGTCGATAGAACGACAATTACTATACTTATTATTCATATTATTATTAATCTAATAAATATTATTAACCATATTATGCTTATGTGATCGATAGAACGACAATTACTATACTTATTACTCTTACTATTATCAATCTAACTCATATTATTAGCCATATTATGCTTATATGATCGATAGAACGACAATTACTATACTTATTACTCTTATTATTATCAAGCTAACTCATATTATTAGCGATATTATGCTTATATGATCGATAGAACGACAATTACTATACTTATTACTCTTATTATTATCAATCTAAATCATATTATTCGCCATATTATGCTTATATGATCGATAGAACGGCAATTACTATAGTTATTATTCTTATTACTATCAATCTAACTCATACTATTAGCCATATTATGCTTCCATGATCGATAGAACGACAATTACTATACTTATTACTGTTATTATTATCAATCTAACTCATATTATTAGACATATTATGCTTATATGATCGATAGAACGACAATTACTATACTTATTACACTCATTTCTATTAATCTAACTCATATTATTAACCATATTGTGCAGATATGATCGTTAGAACGACAATTACTATACTTATTACTCTTATTATTATCAATCTAACTCATATTATTAGCCATATTATGCTTATATGATCGATAGAACGACAATTACTATACTTATTATTCTTATTATTATCAATCTAACTCATATTATTAGCCATATTATGCAAATTTGATCGATAGAACGACAATCACAACACTTATTACTCTTATTATTATCAACCTAACTCATATTATTAGCCACATTATGCATATATGATCGATAGAACGACAATTACTATACTTATTAGTCTTATTATTATCAATCTAACTCATATTATTAGCCATATTATGCTTATATGATCGATAGAACGACAATTACTATACTTATTACTCTTATTATTATCAATCTAAATCATATTAGTCGCCATATTATGCTTATATGGTCGATAGAACGACAATTACTCTACTTATTACACTCATTACTATTAATCTAACTCATATTATTAACCATATTGTGCAGATATGATCGATAGAACGACAATTACTATACTTATTACTCTTATTATTATCAATCTAACTCGTATTATTAGCCATATTATGCTTCCATGGTCGATAGAACGACAATTAGTATACTTATTATTCATATTATTATTAATCTAATAAATATTATTAACCATATTATGCTTATGTGATCGATAGAACGACAATTACTATACTTATTACTCTTATTATTATCAATCTAACTCATATTATTAGCCATATTATGCTTCCATGATCGATAGAACGACAATTACTATACTTATTACTCTTATTATTATCAATCTAAATCATATTATTCGCCATATTACTCTTATATGATCGATAGAACGACAATTACTATACTTATTACACTCATTACTATTAATCTAACTCATATTATTAACCATATTGTGCAGATATGATCGATAGAACGACAATTACTATACTTATTACTCTTATTTTTATCAAGCTAACTCATATTATTAGCGATATTATGCTTATATGATCGATAGAACGACAATTACTATACTTATTACTCTTATTATAATCAATCTAAATCATATTATTCGCCATATTATGCTTATATGATCGATAGAACGGCAATTACTATAGTTATTACTCTTATTATTATCAATCTAACTCATATTATTAGCCATATTATGCTTCCATGGTCGATAGAACGACAATTACTATACTTATTATTCATATTATTATTAATCTATCTCATATTATTAACCATATTATGCAGATATGACCGATAGAACGACAATTACTATACTTATTCCTCTTATTATTATCAATCTAACTCATATTATTAGCCATATTGTGCTTATATGATCGATAGAACGACAATTACTATACTTATTACTCTTATTATTATCAATCTAAATCATATTATTCGCCATATTACTCTTATATGATCGATAGAACGACAATTACTATACTTATTACACTCATTACTATCAATCTAACTCATATTATTAGCCACATTATGCATATATGATCGATAGAACGACAATTACTATACTTATTACTCTCATTATTATCAATCTAACTCATATTATTAGCCATATTATAAGAGACTTGAGGCTTTCACGGCCCGGCGTCATACAGGTATTACTGTTGAGGCTTTCGGGTGTAAGCCGTGTCCTAAAGGAAGCGAGTTCCCAACGTTTCGCCAGCATTGCAGCTAGCTTCATCAGGGGTTACACTGATACTCCAAACACAAAATTAATCGCACCATAGACCGACTGACCAACCACACAACAAAACCGACACACAACCACACGACAGACACACACGACAAAGAACACGCCACTACCTTCCTGCCATACATTCAAGGTACGACCGATCGCATAGGCAGAATCCTCAGGAAACACAACATTAGGACTGTTTTCACAACCCATACCAAAATAGGACAACTCCTCACCTCCCCCAAGGACCCACAGCCGCAGCTATCTACACCAGGGGTATACAAAATCCCATGCTCATGCGGCCAAGTATACATCGGCGAAACTGGGAGGAGCGTGAACACCAGACTCAAGGAACATGAGCGTTGCGCCAGGTTGGGCTATATTCAATCAGCCGTGGCGGAACACCAGATTACCACTGGGCACAAAATCCTGTTCGAAAAAACCAAAGTATTGGCAAAAACATCAGCCTATCTTCCCCGAAAGTACAGGGAAGCAATAGAAATACGGAAACACCCGAACAACATCAACCGGGAAACAGGATATCACATTAACCCAATCTGGCACACGCTCTTCCCAGTTTTTTAATTGTGCGCACAATTAAAAAGTCCCCCCTTTCTGATTGGGCGCAAGCAATCAACCGGAACAGTCAACGATCCGGAACGTGAGCATCACACCGCAATATAAGGTGCGACATAACACCAGTCGCACCAGTATCAGTGTAACCCCTGATGAAGCTAGCTGCAATGCTGGCGAAACGTTGGGAACTCGCTTCCTTTAGGACACGGCTTACACCCGAAAGCCTCAACAGTAATACCTAGCCATATTATGCTTATATGATCGATAGAACGACAATTACTATACTTATTACTCTTATTATTATCAATCTAAATCATATTATTCGCCATACTATTCTTATATGATCGATAGAACGACAATTACTATACCTATTACACTCATTGCTATTAATCTAACTCATATTATTAACCATATTGTGCAGATATGATCGATAGACCGACAATTACTATACTTATTACTCTTATTACTATCAATCTAACTCATATTATTAGCCTTATTATGCTTATATGATCGATAGAACGGCAATTACTATACTTATTACCCTTATTATTATCAATCTAACTCATATTATTAGCCATATTATGCTTCCATGATCGATAGAACGACAATTACTATACTTATTACTGTTATTATTATCAATCTAACTGATATTATTAGCCATATTATGCTTATATGATCGATCGAACGACAATTACTGTACTTATTACTCTTATTATTATCAATCTAAATCATATTATTAGCGATATTATGCTTATATGATCGATAGAACGACAATTACTATACTTATTACTCTTATTATAATCAATCTAAATCATATTATTCGCCATATTATGCTTATATGATCGATAGAACGGCAATTACTATAGTTATTACTCTTATTATTATCAATCTAACTCATATTATTAGCCATATTATGCTTCCATGGTCGATAGAACGACAATTACTATACTTATTATTCATATTATTATTAATCTATCTCATATTATTAACCATATTATGCAGATATGACCGATAGAACGACAATTACTATACTTATTCCTCTTATTATTATCAATCTAACTCATATTATTAGCCATATTGTGCTTATATGATCGAAAGAACGACAATTACTATACTTATTACTCTTATTATTATCAATCTAAATCATATTATTAGCCATATTACACTTATATGATCGATAGAACGACAATTACTATACTTATTACACTCATTACTATCAATCTAACTCATATTATTAGCCACATTATGCATATATGATCGATAGAACGGCAATTACTATACTTATTACTCTTATTGTTATCAATCTAACTCATATTATTAGCGATATTATGCTTATATGATCGATAGAACGACAATTACTATACTTATTACTCTCATTATTATCAATCTAACTCATATTATTAGCCATATTATGCTTCCATGATCGATAGAACGACAATTACTATACTTATTACTGTTATTATTATCAATCTAACTGATATTATTAGCCATATTATGCTTATATGATCGATAGAACGACAATTACTGTACTTATTACTCTTAATATTATCAATCCAAATCATATTATTCGCCATAGTATGCTTATATGGTCGATAGAACGGCAATTACTATACGTATTACTCTTGTTATTATCAATCTAACTCGTATTATTAGCCATATTATGCTTCCATGGTCGATAGAACGACAATTACTATACTTATTATTCATATTATTATTAATCTAACTCCTATTATTAACCATATTATGCAGATATGATCGATAGAACGACAATTACTATACTTATTGCTCCTATTATTATCAATCTAACTCATATTATTAGCCTTATTATGCTTATATGATCGATAGAACGGCCATTACTATACTTGTTACCCTTATTATTATCAATCTAACTCATATTATTAGCCATATCAGGCTTCCATGATCGATAGAACGACAATTACTATACTTATTACTGTTATTATTATCAATCTAACTGATATTATTAGCCATATTATGCTTATATGATCGATAGAACGACAATTACTATACTTATTATTCTTATTATTATCAATCTAACTCATATTATTAGCCATATTATGTTTAAATGATCGATAGAACGACAATTGCTATACTTATTACTCTTATTATTATCAATCTAACTCATATTATTAGCCATATTATGCTTATATGATCGACAGAACGACAATTACTATACTTATTACTCTTATTATTATGAATCTAACTCATATTATTAACCATATTATGCAGATATGATCGATAGAACTACAATTACTATACTCATTACTCTTATTATTATCAATCTAACTCATATTATTAGCCATATTATGCTTCTATGTTCGATAGAACGAGAATTACTATACTCACTACTCTTAGTATTATCAATCTAACTCATATTATTAGCCATATTATGCTTATATGATCGATAGAACGAGAATTACTATACTCACTACTCTTGGTATTATCAATCTAACTCATATTATTAGCCATATTATGCTTATATGATCGATAGAACGACAATTACTATACTTATTACTCTTATTATTATCAATCTAACTCATATTATTAGCCATATTATGCTTATATGATCGATAGAACGAGAATTACTATACTCACTACTCTTAGTATTATCAATCTAACTCATATTATTAGCCACATTATGCTTATATTATCGATAGAACGACAATTACTATACTTATTACTGTTATTATTATCAATCTAACTCATATTATTAGCCATATTATGCGTATATGATCGATAGAACGACAATTACTATACTTATTACTCTTATTATTATGAATCTAACACATATCATTAGCCATATTATGCTTATATGATCGATAGAACGACAATTACTATACTTATTATTCTTATTATTATCAATCTAACTCATATTATTAGCCATATTATGCTTAAATGATCGATAGAACGACAATTACTATACATATTACTCTTATTTTTATCAATCTAACTCATATTATTAAACATATTATGCTAATATGATCGATAGAACGACAATTACTATACTTATTACACTCACTATTATCAATCTAACTCATATTATTAACCATATTATGCGGACATGATCGATAGCACTACATTTACTATACCTATTACTCTTACTATTATCAACCTAACACATATTATTAGCCATATTATGCTTATATGATCGATAGAACGACAATTACTATACTTATTATTCTTATTATTATCAATCTAACTCATATTATTAGCCATATTATGCTTAAATGATCGATAGAACGACAATTACTATACTTATTACTCTTATTATTATCAATCTAACTCATATTATTAGCCATATTATGCTTATATGATCGATAGAACGAGAATTACTATACTCACTACTCTTAGTATTATCAATCTAACTCATATTATTAGCCATATTATGCTTATATGATCGATAGAACGACAAATACTATACTTATTACTCTTATTATTATCAATCTAACTCATATTATTAGCCATATTATGCTTAAATGATCGATAGAACGACAATCACTATACTTATTACTCTTATTATTATCAACCTAACTCATACTATTAGCCATATTATGCTTATATTATCGATATAACGACAATTACTATACTTATTACTCTTATTATTATAAATCTAACTCATATTATTAGCCATATTATGCTTATATGATCGATAGAACGACAATTACTATACTTATTACTCTTATTATTATGAATCTAACTCATATTATTAACCATATTATGCAGATATGATCGATAGAACTACAATTACTATACTCATTACTCTTATTATTATTAATCTAACTGATATTATTAGCCATATTATGCTTATATGATCGATAGAACGACAATTACTATACTTATTACTCTTATTATCATCAATCTAACTCATATTATTAGCCATATTATGCTTATATGATCGATAGAACGACAAATACTATACTTATTACTCTTATTATTATCAATCTGACTCATATTATTAACCATATTATGCTAATATGATCGATAGAACTACAATTACTATACTCATTACGCTTATTATTATCAATCCAACTCATGTTATTACCCATATTATGCTTATATGATCGATAGAACGACAATCACTATACTTATTACTCTTATTATTATCAACCTAACTCATATTATTAGGCATATTATGCTTATATTATCGATAGAACGACAATTACTATACTTATTACTGTTAATATTATCAATCTAACGCATATTATTAGCCATATTATGCTTATATGATCGATAGAACGACAATTACTATACTTATTACTCTTATTATTATCAAGCTAACTCATATTATTAGGCATATTATGCTTATATGATCGATAGAACGACAATTACTATACTTATTACTCTTATTATTATCAATCTAAATCATATTATTCGCCATATTATTCTTATATGATCGATAGAACGACAATTACTATACTTATTACACTCATTACTATTAATCTAACTCATATTATTAACCATATTGTGCAGATATGATCGATAGAACGGCAATTACTATACTTATTACTCTTATTATTATCAATCTAAATCATATTATTCGCCATATTATTCTTATATGATCGATAGAACGAGAATTACTATACTTATTACTCTTATTATTATCAATCTAAATCATATTATTCGCCATATTATGCTTATATGGTCGATAGAACGGCAATTACTATAGTTATTACTCTTATTATTATCAATCTAACTCATATTATTTACCATATTATGCTTATATGAACGACAGAACGACAATTACTGTACTTATTACTCTTATCATTATCAATCTAAGTCATATTATTAGCCGTATTATGCTTATATGATCGATAGAACGACAATTACTATACTTATTAGTCTTATTATTATCAATCTAACTCATATTATTAGCCATATTATGCTTAAATGATCGATAGAACGACAATTACTATACTTATTACACTCACTGTTATCAATCTAACTCATATTATTAACCATATTATGCAAATTTGATCGATAGAACGACAATCACTATACTTATTACTCTTATTATTATCAACCTAACTCATATTATTAGCCATATTATACTTAAATGATCGATAGAACAACAATTACTATACTTATTACTCTTATTATTATCAACCTAACTCATATTATTAGCCATATTATGCTTATATGATCGATAGAACGACAATTACTATACTTATTACTCTTATTATTATCAATCTAACTCATATTATTAATCATATTATGCAGACATGATCGATAGCACGACATTTTCTATACCTATTACTCTTATTATTATCAACCTAACACATATTATTAGCCATATTATGCTTATATGATCGATAGAACGACAATTACTATACTTATTACTCTTATTATTATCAATCTAAATCATATTATTCGCCATATTACTCTTATATGATCGATAGAACGACAATTACTATACTTATTACACTCATTACTATCAATCTAACTCATATTATTAGCCACATTATGCATATATGATCGATAGAACGACAATTACTATACTTATTACTCTCATTATTATCAATCTAACTCATATTATTAGCCATATTATGCTTATATGATCGATAGAACGACAATTACTATACTTATTACTCTTATTATTATCAATCTAAATCATATTATTCGCCATATTATTCTTATATGATCGATAGAACGACAATTACTATACCTATTACACTCATTGCTATTAATCTAACTCATATTATTAACCATATTGTGCAGATATGATCGATAGACCGACAATTACTATACTTATTACTCTTATTACTATCAATCTAACTCATATTATTAGCCTTATTATGCTTATATGATCGATAGAACGGCAATTACTATACTTATTACCCTTATTATTATCAATCTAACTCATATTATTAGCCATATTATGCTTCCATGATCGATAGAACGACAATTACTATACTTATTACTGTTATTATTATCAATCTAACTGATATTATTAGCCATATTATGCTTATATGATCGATCGAACGACAATTACTGTACTTATTACTCTTATTATTATCAATCTAAATCATATTATTAGCGATATTATGCTTATATGATCGATAGAACGACAATTACTATACTTATTACTCTTATTATAATCAATCTAAATCATATTATTCGCCATATTATGCTTATATGATCGATAGAACGGCAATTACTATAGTTATTACTCTTATTATTATCAATCTAACTCATATTATTAGCCATATTATGCTTCCATGGTCGATAGAACGACAATTACTATACTTATTATTCATATTATTATTAATCTATCTCATATTATTAACCATATTATGCAGATATGACCGATAGAACGACAATTACTATACTTATTCCTCTTATTATTATCAATCTAACTCATATTATTAGCCATATTGTGCTTATATGATCGAAAGAACGACAATTACTATACTTATTACTCTTATTATTATCAATCTAAATCATATTATTCGCCATATTACTCTTATATGATCGATAGAACGACAATTACTATACTTATTACACTCATTACTATCAATCTAACTCATATTATTAGCCACATTATGCATATATGATCGATAGAACGGCAATTACTATACTTATTACTCTTATTGTTATCAATCTAACTCATATTATTAGCGATATTATGCTTATATGATCGATAGAACGACAATTACTATACTTATTACTCTCATTATTATCAATCTAACTCATATTATTAGCCATATTATGCTTATATGATCGATAGAACGACAATTACTATACTTATTACTCTTATTATTATCAATCTAAATCATATTATTCGCCATACTATTCTTATATGATCGATAGAACGACAATTACTATACCTATTACACTCATTGCTATTAATCTAACTCATATTATTAACCATATTGTGCAGATATGATCGATAGACCGACAATTACTATACTTATTACTCTTATTATTATCAATCTAACTCATATTATTAGCCTTATTATGCTTATATGATCGATAGAACGACAATTACTGTACTTATTACTCTTAATATTATCAATCCAAATCATATTATTCGCCATAGTATGCTTATATGGTCGATAGAACGGCAATTACTATACGTATTACTCTTGTTATTATCAATCTAACTCGTATTATTAGCCATATTATGCTTCCATGGTCGATAGAACGACAATTACTATACTTATTATTCATATTATTATTAATCTAACTCCTATTATTAACCATATTATGCTTATATGATCGATAGAACGGCCATTACTATACTTGTTACCCTTATTATTATCAATCTAACTCATATTATTAGCCATATCAGGCTTCCATGATCGATAGAACGACAATTACTATACTTATTACTGTTATTATTATCAATCTAACTGATATTATTAGCCATATTATGCTTATATGATCGACAGAACGACAATTACTATACTTATTACTCTTATTATTATGAATCTAACTCATATTATTAGCCATATTGTGCTTATATGATCGAAAGAACGACAATTACTATACTTATTACTCTTATTATTATCAATCTAAATCATATTATTCGCCATATTACTCTTATATGATCGATAGAACGACAATTACTATACTTATTACACTCATTACTATCAATCTAACTCATATTATTAGCCACATTATGCATATATGATCGATAGAACGGCAATTACTATACTTATTACTCTTATTGTTATCAATCTAACTCATATTATTAGCGATATTATGCTTATATGATCGATAGAACGACAATTACTATACTTATTACTCTCATTATTATCAATCTAACTCATATTATTAGCCATATTATGCTTATATGATCGATAGAACGACAATTACTATACTTATTACTCTTATTATTATCAATCTAAATCATATTATTCGCCATACTATTCTTATATGATCGATAGAACGACAATTACTATACCTATTACACTCATTGCTATTAATCTAACTCATATTATTAACCATATTGTGCAGATATGATCGATAGACCGACAATTACTATACTTATTACTCTTATTATTATCAATCTAACTCATATTATTAGCCTTATTATGCTTATATGATCGATAGAACGGCAATTACTATACTTATTACCCTTATTATTATCAATCTAACTCATATTATTAGCCATATTATGCTTCCATGATCGATAGAACGACAATTACTATACTTATTACTGTTATTATTATCAATCTAACTGATATTATTAGCCATATTATGCTTATATGATCGATCGAACGACAATTAATATACTTATTACACTTATTACTATCAATCTAAATCATATTATTCGCCATATTATGCTTATGTGATCGATAGAACGGCAATTACTATACTTATTACTCTTATTTTTATCAATCTAACTCATATTATTAGCCATATTATGCTTCCATGATCGATAGAACGACAATTACTATACTTATTATTCATATTATTATTAATCTAACTCATATTATTAACCATATTATGCAGATATGATCGATAGAACGACAATTACTATACTTATTACTCTTATTATTATCAATCTAACTCATATTATTAGCCATATTATGCTTCCACGGTCGATAGAACGACAATTACTATACTTATTACTCTTATTATTATCAATCTAAATCATATTATTCGCCATACTATTCTTATATGATCGATAGAACGACAATTACTATACTTATTACACGCATTGCTATTAATCTAACTCATATTATTAACCATATTGTGCAGATATGATCGATAGAACGACAATTACTATACTTATAACTCTTATTATTATCAAGCTAACTCTTATTATTAGCCATATTATGCTTATATGATCGATAGAACGACAATTACTGTACTTATTACTCTTAATATTATCAATCCAAATCATATTATTCGCCATAGTATGCTTATATGGTCGATAGAACGGCAATTACTATACGTATTACTCTTGTTATTATCAATCTAACTCGTATTATTAGCCATATTATGCTTCCATGGTCGATAGAACGACAATTACTATACTTATTATTCATATTATTATTAATCTAACTCCTATTATTAACCATATTATGCTTATATGATCGATAGAACGGCCATTACTATACTTGTTACCCTTATTATTATCAATCTAACTCATATTATTAGCCATATCAGGCTTCCATGATCGATAGAACGACAATTACTATACTTATTACTGTTATTATTATCAATCTAACTGATATTATTAGCCATATTATGCTTATATGATCGACAGAACGACAATTACTATACTTATTACTCTTATTATTATGAATCTAACTCATATTATTAACCATATTATGCTTATATGATCGATAGAACGACAAATACTATACTTATTACTCTTATTATTATCAATCTAACTCATATTATTAGCCATATTATGCTTAAATGATCGATAGAACGACAATCACTATACTTATTACTCTTATTATTATCAACCTAACTCATACTATTAGCCATATTATGCTTATATTATCGATATAACGACAATTACTATACTTATTACTCTTATTATTATAAATCTAACTCATATTATTAGCCATATTATGCTTATATGATCGATAGAACGACAATT
>NW_027474200.1:0-70593 GCF_050947335.1 Megachile rotundata | reverse complement strand
ATACTCATTACTCTTATTATTATCAATCCAACTCATATTATTACCCATATTATGCTGATATGATCGATAGAACGACATTCACTATACTTATTACACTCACTATTATCAATCTAACTCATATTATTAACCATATTATTCAGATATGATCGATAGAACGACAATTACTATACTTATTACTCTTATTATTATCAATCTAACTCATATTATTAGCCATATTGTGCTTACATGAGCGATAGAACGACAATTACTATATTTATTGCACTCACTATTATCAATCTAACTCATATTATTAGCCATATTGTGCTTATATGATCGATAGAACGACAATTACTATACTTATTACTCTTATTATTATAAATCTAACTCATACTGTTAACCATATTATGCAGATATGATCGATAGAACGACAATTACTATACTCATTACTCTTATTATTATCAATCTAACTCATATTATTAGCCATATTGTGCTTATATGATCGATAGAACGACAATTACTATACTTATTACTCTTATTATTATCAATCTAACGCATATTATTAGCCATATTATGCTTATATGATCGATAGAACGACAAATACTATACTTATTACTCTTATTATTATCAATCTAACTCATATTATTAACCATATTATGCAGATATGATCGATAGAACGACAATTACTATACTTATTACTCTTATTATTATCATTCTAACTCATATTATTAACCATATTATGCTTATATGATCGATAGAACGACAGTTACTATACTTATTACTCTTATTATTATCAATCTAACTCATATTATTAGCCATATTATGGTTAAATGATCGATAGAACGACAATTACTATACTTATTACTCTTATTATTATCAATCTAACTCGTATTATTAGCCATATTATGCTTATATGATCGATAGAACGACAATTACTGTACTCACTACTCTTAGTATTATCAATCTAACTCATATTATTAGCCATATTATGCTTATATTATCGATAGAACGACAATTACTGTACTTATTACTGCTATTATTATCAATCTAACTCATATTATTAGCCATATTATGCTTATATGATCGATGGAATGAGAAATTACTGTACTCACTACTCTTAGTATTATCACTCTAACTCATATTATTAGCCATATTATGCTTATATGATCGATAGAACGACAATTACTATACTTATTACTCTTATTATTATGAATCTAACTCATGTTATTAGCCATATTGTGCTAATATGAACGATAGAACGACAATTACTATATTTATTACACTCACTATTATCAATCTAACTCATATTATTAACCATATTATGCAGATATGATCGATAGAACGACAATTACTATACTCATTACTCTTATTATTATCAATCCAACTCATGCTATTAGCCATATTATGGTTATATGATCGATATAACGACAATTACTATACTTATTACTCTTATTATTATCAATCTAACTCATACTGTTAACCATATTATGCAGATATGATCGATAGAACGACAATTACTATACTCATTACTCTTATTATTATCAATCTAACTCATATTATTAGCCATATTGTGCTTATATGATCGATAGAACGACAATTACTATACTTATTACTCTTATTATTATCAATCTAACTCGTATTATTAGCCATATTATGCTTATATGATCGATAGAACGACAAATACTATACTCATTACTCTCACTATTATCAATCCAACTCATATTATTACCCATATTATGCTGATATGATCGATAGAACGACATTCACTATACTTATTACACTCACTATTATCAATCTAACTCATATTATTAACCATATTATGCAGATATGATCGATAGAACGACAATTACTATACTTATTACTCTTATTATTATCATTCTAACTCATATTATTAACCATATTATGCTTATATGATCGATAGAACGACAGTTACTGTACTTATTATTCTTAGTTTTATCAACCCAACTCATATTATTCGCCATATTATGCTTAAATGATCGAGAGAACGACAATTACTGTACTTATTACTCTTATTATTATCAATCTAACTCATATTATTAGCCATATTATGCTTATATGATCGATAGAACGAGAATTACTATACTCACTACTCTTAGTATTATCAATCTAACTCATATTATTAGCCATATTATGGTTATATTATCGATAGAACGACAATTACTATACTTATTACTGTTATTATTATGAATCTAACTCATATTATTAACCATATTATGCAGATATGATCGATAGAACTACAATTACTATACTCATTACTCTTATTATTATGATTCTTACTCATATTATTAGCCATATTATGCTTATATGATCGATAGAACTACAATTACTATACTCATTACTCTTATTATTATCAATCTAACTCATATTGTTAACCATATTATGCAGATATGATCGATCGAACGACAATTACTCTACTTTTTACACTTATTATTATCAATCTAACTCATATTATTAGCCATATTATGCCTATATGATCGATAGTACGACAATTACTATACTCACTACTCTTAGTATTATCAATCTAACTCATATTATTAGCCATATTATCCTTATATGATCGATAGAACGAGAATTACTATACTCACTACTCTTAGTATTATCAATCTAACTCATATTATTAGCCATATTATGCTTATATTATCGATAGAACGACAATTACTATACTTGTTACTGTTATTATTATCAATCTAACTCATATTATTAGCCATATTATGCTTATATGATCGATAGAACGACAATTACTATACTCATTACTCTCACTATTATCAATCCAACTCATATTATTACCCATATTATGCTGATATGATCGATAGAACGACATTCACTATACTTATTACACTCACTATTATCAATCTAACTCATATTATTAACCATATTATGCAGATATGATCGATAGAACGACAATTACTATACTTATTACTCTTATTATTATCATTCTAACTCATATTATTAACCATATTATGCTTATATGATCGATAGAACGACAGTTACTGTACTTATTATTCTTAGTTTTATCAACCCAACTCATATTATTCGCCATATTATGCTTAAATGACCGATAGAACGACAATTACTATACTTATTACTCTTATTATTATCAATCTAACTCATATTATTAGCCATATTATGCTTATATGATCGATAGAATGAGAATTACTATACTCACTACTCTTAGTATTATCACTCTAACTCATATTATTAGCCTTATTATGCTTATATGATCGATAGAACGACAATTACTGTACTTATTACTCTTATTATTATCAATCTAACTCATATTATTAGCCATATTATGCTTATATGATCGATAGAACGAGAATTACTATACTCACTACTCTTAGTATTATCAATCTAACTCATATTATTAGCCATATTATGGTTATATTATCGATAGAACGACAATTACTATACTTATTACTGTTATTATTATGAATCTAACTCATATTATTAACCATATTATGCAGATATGATCGATAGAACTACAATTACTATACTCATTACTCTTATTATTATGATTCTTACTCATATTATTAGCCATATTATGCTTATATGATCGATAGAACTACAATTACTATACTCATTACTCTTATTATTATCAATCTAACTCATATTGTTAACCATATTATGCAGATATGATCGATCGAACGACAATTACTCTACTTTTTACACTTATTATTATCAATCTAACTCATATTATTAGCCATATTATGCCTATATGATCGATAGTACGACAATTACTATACTCACTACTCTTAGTATTATCAATCTAACTCATATTATTAGCCATATTATCCTTATATGATCGATAGAACGAGAATTACTATACTCACTACTCTTAGTATTATCAATCTAACTCATATTATTAGCCATATTATGCTTATATTATCGATAGAACGACAATTACTATACTTGTTACTGTTATTATTATCAATCTAACTCATATTATTAGCCATATTATGCTTATATGATCGATAGAACGACAATTACTATACTCATTACTCTCACTATTATCAATCCAACTCATATTATTACCCATATTATGCTGATATGATCGATAGAACGACATTCACTATACTTATTACACTCACTATTATCAATCTAACTCATATTATTAACCATATTATGCAGATATGATCGATAGAACGACAATTACTATACTTATTACTCTTATTATTATCATTCTAACTCATATTATTAACCATATTATGCTTATATGATCGATAGAACGACAGTTACTGTACTTATTATTCTTAGTTTTATCAACCCAACTCATATTATTCGCCATATTATGCTTAAATGACCGATAGAACGACAATTACTATACTTATTACTCTTATTATTATCTATCTAACTCATATTATTAGCCATATTATGCTTAAATGATCGATAGAACGACAATTACTATACTTATTACTGTTATTATTATGAATCTAACTCATATTATTAGCCATATTATGCTTATATGATCGATAGAACGACAATTACTGTACTCACTACTCTTAGTATTATCAATCTAACTCATATTATTAGCCATATTATGCTTATATTATCGATAGAACGACAATTACTGTACTTATTACTGCTATTATTATCAATCTAACTCATATTATTAGCCATATTATGCTTATATGATCGATGGAATGAGAAATTACTGTACTCACTACTCTTAGTATTATCACTCTAACTCATATTATTAGCCATATTATGCTTATATGATCGATAGAACGACAATTACTATACTTATTACTCTTATTATTATGAATCTAACTCATGTTATTAGCCATATTGTGCTAATATGAACGATAGAACGACAATTACTATATTTATTACACTCACTATTATCAATCTAACTCATATTATTAACCATATTATGCAGATATGATCGATAGAACGACAATTACTATACTCATTACTCTTATTATTATCAATCCAACTCATGCTATTAGCCATATTATGGTTATATGATCGATATAACGACAATTACTATACTTATTACTCTTATTATTATCAATCTAACTCATACTGTTAACCATATTATGCAGATATGATCGATAGAACGACAATTACTATACTCATTACTCTTATTATTATCAATCTAACTCATATTATTAGCCATATTGTGCTTATATGATCGATAGAACGACAATTACTATACTTATTACTCTTATTATTATCAATCTAACTCGTATTATTAGCCATATTATGCTTATATGATCGATAGAACGACAAATACTATACTCATTACTCTCACTATTATCAATCCAACTCATATTATTACCCATATTATGCTGATATGATCGATAGAACGACATTCACTATACTTATTACACTCACTATTATCAATCTAACTCATATTATTAACCATATTATGCAGATATGATCGATAGAACGACAATTACTATACTTATTACTCTTATTATTATCATTCTAACTCATATTATTAACCATATTATGCTTATATGATCGATAGAACGACAGTTACTGTACTTATTATTCTTAGTTTTATCAACCCAACTCATATTATTCGCCATATTATGCTTAAATGATCGAGAGAACGACAATTACTATACTTATTACTCTTATTATTATCAATCTAACTCATATTATTAGCCATATTATGCTTATATGATCGATAGAATGAGAATTACTATACTCACTACTCTTAGTATTATCACTCTAACTCATATTATTAGCCTTATTATGCTTATATGATCGATAGAACGACAATTACTGTACTTATTACTCTTATTATTATCAATCTAACTCATATTATTAGCCATATTATGCTTATATGATCGATAGAACGAGAATTACTATACTCACTACTCTTAGTATTATCAATCTAACTCATATTATTAGCCATATTATGGTTATATTATCGATAGAACGACAATTACTATACTTATTACTGTTATTATTATGAATCTAACTCATATTATTAACCATATTATGCAGATATGATCGATAGAACTACAATTACTATACTCATTACTCTTATTATTATGATTCTTACTCATATTATTAGCCATATTATGCTTATATGATCGATAGAACTACAATTACTATACTCATTACTCTTATTATTATCAATCTAACTCATATTGTTAACCATATTATGCAGATATGATCGATCGAACGACAATTACTCTACTTTTTACACTTATTATTATCAATCTAACTCATATTATTAGCCATATTATGCCTATATGATCGATAGTACGTCAATTACTATACTCACTACTCTTAGTATTATCAATCTAACTCATATTATTAGCCATATTATCCTTATATGATCGATAGAACGAGAATTACTATACTCACTACTCTTAGTATTATCAATCTAACTCATATTATTAGCCATATTATGCTTATATTATCGATAGAACGACAATTACTATACTTGTTACTGTTATTATTATCAATCTAACTCATATTATTAGCCATATTATGCTTATATGATCGATAGAACGACAATTACTATACTCATTACTCTCACTATTATCAATCCAACTCATATTATTACCCATATTATGCTGATATGATCGATAGAACGACATTCACTATACTTATTACACTCACTATTATCAATCTAACTCATATTATTAACCATATTATGCAGATATGATCGATAGAACGACAATTACTATACTTATTACTCTTATTATTATCATTCTAACTCATATTATTAACCATATTATGCTTATATGATCGATAGAACTACAATTACTATACTCATTACTCTTATTATTATCAATCTAACTCATATTGTTAACCATATTATGCAGATATGATCGATCGAACGACAATTACTCTACTTTTTACACTTATTATTATCAATCTAACTCATATTATTAGCCATATTATGCCTATATGATCGATAGTACGTCAATTACTATACTCACTACTCTTAGTATTATCAATCTAACTCATATTATTAGCCATATTATCCTTATATGATCGATAGAACGAGAATTACTATACTCACTACTCTTAGTATTATCAATCTAACTCATATTATTAGCCATATTATGCTTATATTATCGATAGAACGACAATTACTATACTTGTTACTGTTATTATTATCAATCTAACTCATATTATTAGCCATATTATGCTTATATGATCGATAGAACGACAATTACTATACTCATTACTCTCACTATTATCAATCCAACTCATATTATTACCCATATTATGCTGATATGATCGATAGAACGACATTCACTATACTTATTACACTCACTATTATCAATCTAACTCATATTATTAACCATATTATGCAGATATGATCGATAGAACGACAATTACTATACTTATTACTCTTATTATTATCATTCTAACTCATATTATTAACCATATTATGCTTATATGATCGATAGAACGACAGTTACTGTACTTATTATTCTTAGTTTTATCAACCCAACTCATATTATTCGCCATATTATGCTTAAATGACCGATAGAACGACAATTACTATACTTATTACTCTTATTATTATCTATCTAACTCATATTATTAGCCATATTATGCTTAAATGATCGATAGAACGACAATTACTATACTTATTACTGTTATTATTATGAATCTAACTCATATTATTAACCATATTATGCAGATATGATCGATAGAACTACAATTACTATACTCATTACTCTTATTATTATCTATCTAACTCATATTATTAGCCATATTATGCTTATATGATCGATAGAACGACAAATACTATACTTATTACTCTTATTATTATCAATCTAACTCATATTATTAGCCATATTATGGTTAAATGATCGATAGAACGACAATTACTATACTTATTACTCTTATTATTATCAATCTAACTCGTATTATTAGCCATATTATGCTTATATGATCGATAGAACGACAATTACTGTACTCACTACTCTTAGTATTATCAATCTAACTCATATTATTAGCCATATTATGCTTATATTATCGATAGAACGACAATTACTGTACTTATTACTGCTATTATTATCAATCTAACTCATATTATTAGCCATATTATGCTTATATGATCGATGGAATGAGAAATTACTGTACTCACTACTCTTAGTATTATCACTCTAACTCATATTATTAGCCATATTATGCTTATATGATCGATAGAACGACAATTACTATACTTATTACTCTTATTATTATGAATCTAACTCATGTTATTAGCCATATTGTGCTAATATGAA
Organism: Megachile rotundata; assembly: GCF_050947335.1. Lineage (NCBI taxonomy): Eukaryota > Metazoa > Arthropoda > Insecta > Hymenoptera > Megachilidae > Megachile > Megachile rotundata. The sequence goes on along the minus strand of NW_027474200.1, from coordinate 62,392 downwards.
CGATAGAACGACAATTACTATATTTATTACACTCACTATTATCAATCTAACTCATATTATTAACCATATTATGCAGATATGATCGATAGAACGACAATTACTATACTCATTACTCTTATTATTATCAATCCAACTCATGCTATTAGCCATATTATGGTTATATGATCGATATAACGACAATTACTATACTTATTACTCTTATTATTATCAATCTAACTCATACTGTTAACCATATTATGCAGATATGATCGATAGAACGACAATTACTATACTCATTACTCTTATTATTATCAATCTAACTCATATTATTAGCCATATTGTGCTTATATGATCGATAGAACGACAATTACTATACTTATTACTCTTAATATTATCAATCTAACTCGTATTATTAGCCATATTATGCTTATATGATCGATAGAACGACAAATACTATACTCATTACTCTCACTATTATCAATCCAACTCATATTATTACCCATATTATGCTGATATGATCGATAGAACGACATTCACTATACTTATTACACTCACTATTATCAATCTAACTCATATTATTAACCATATTATGCAGATATGATCGATAGAACGACAATTACTATACTTATTACTCTTATTATTATCATTCTAACTCATATTATTAACCATATTATGCTTATATGATCGATAGAACGACAGTTACCGTACTTATTATTCTTAGTTTTATCAACCCAACTCATATTATTCGCCATATTATGCTTAAATGATCGAGAGAACGACAATTACTATACTTATTACTCTTATTATTATCAATCTAACTCATATTATTAGCCATATTATGCTTATATGATCGATAGAATGAGAATTACTATACTCACTACTCTTAGTATTATCACTCTAACTCATATTATTAGCCTTATTATGCTTATATGATCGATAGAACGACAATTACTGTACTTATTACTCTTATTATTATCAATCTAACTCATATTATTAGCCATATTATGCTTATATGATCGATAGAACGAGAATTACTATACTCACTACTCTTAGTATTATCAATCTAACTCATATTATTAGCCATATTATGGTTATATTATCGATAGAACGACAATTACTATACTTATTACTGTTATTATTATGAATCTAACTCATATTATTAACCATATTATGCAGATATGATCGATAGAACTACAATTACTATACTCATTACTCTTATTATTATGATTCTTACTCATATTATTAGCCATATTATGCTTATATGATCGATAGAACTACAATTACTATACTCATTACTCTTATTATTATCAATCTAACTCATATTGTTAACCATATTATGCAGATATGATCGATCGAACGACAATTACTCTACTTTTTACACTTATTATTATCAATCTAACTCATATTATTAGCCATATTATGCCTATATGATCGATAGTACGACAATTACTATACTCACTACTCTTAGTATTATCAATCTAACTCATATTATTAGCCATATTATCCTTATATGATCGATAGAACGAGAATTACTATACTCACTACTCTTAGTATTATCAATCTAACTCATATTATTAGCCATATTATGCTTATATTATCGATAGAACGACAATTACTATACTTATTACTGTTATTATTATCAATCTAACTCATATTATTAGCCATATTATGCTTATATCATCGATAGAACGACAATTACTATACTCATTACTCTCACTATTATCAATCCAACTCATATTATTACCCATATTATGCTGATATGATCGATAGAACGACATTCACTATACTTATTACACTCACTATTATCAATCTAACTCATATTATTAACCATATTATGCAGATATGAGCGATAGAACGACAATTACTATACTTATTACTCTTATTATTATCATTCTAACTCATATTATTAACCATATTATGCTTATATGATCGATAGAACGACAGTTACTGTACTTATTATTCTTAGTTTTATCAACCCAACTCATATTATTCGCCATATTATGCTTAAATGACCGATAGAACGACAATTACTATACTTATTACTCTTATTATTATCTATCTAACTCATATTATTAGCCATATTATGCTTAAATGATCGATAGAACGACAATTACTATACTTATTACTGTTATTATTATGAATCTAACTCATATTATTAACCATATTATGCAGATATGATCGATAGAACTACAATTACTATACTCATTACTCTTATTATTATGATTCTTACTCATATTATTAGCCATATTATGCTTATATGATCGATAGAACTACAATTACTATACTCACTACTCTTAGTATTATCAATCTAACTCATATTATTAGCCATATTATGCTTATATGATCGATAGAACGACAATTACTATACTTATTACTCTTATTATTATCAATCCAACTCATATTATTAGCCATATTATGCTTACATGATCGACAGAACGAGAATTACTATACTCACTACCCTTAGTATTATCAATCTCACTCATATTATTAGCCATATTATGCTTATATTATCAATAGAACGACAATTCCTATACTTATTACTCTTATTATTATCAATCTAACTCATATTATTAGCCATATTATGGTTAAATGATCGATAGAACGACAATTACTATACTTATTACTCTTATTATTATGAATCTAACTCATATTATTCACCATATTATGCAGATATGATCGATAGAACTACAATTACTATACTCATTACTCTTATTATTATGATTCTTACTCATATTATTAGCCATATTATGCTTATGTGATCGATAGAACTACAATTACTATACTCATTACTCTTATTATTATCAATCCAACTCATATTATTACCCATATTATGCTGATATGATCGATAGAACGACATTCACTATACTTATTACACTCACTATTATCAATCTAACTCATATTATTAACCATATTATTCAGATATGATCGATAGAACGACAATTACTATACTTATTACTCTTATTATTGTCAATCTAACTCATATTATTAGCCATATTGTGCTTACATGAGCGATAGAACGACAATTACTATATTTATTGCACTCACTATTATCAATCTAACTCATATTATTAGCCATATTGTGCTTATATGATCGATAGAACGACAATTACTATACTTATTACTCTTATTATTATAAATCTAACTCATACTGTTAACCATATTATGCAGATATGATCGATAGAACGACAATTTCTATACTCATTACTCTTATTATTATCAATCTAACTCATATTATTAGCCATATTGTGCTTATATGATCGATAGAACGACAATTACTATACTTATTACTCTTATTATTATCAATCTAACGCATATTATTAGCCATATTATGCTTATATGATCGATAGAACGACAAATACTATACTTATTACTCTTATTATTATCAATCTAACTCATATTATTAACCATATTATGCAGATATGATCGATAGAACGACAATTACTATACTTATTACTCTTATTATTATCATTCTAACTCATATTATTAACCATATTATGCTTATATGATCGATAGAACGACAGTTACTATATTTATTACTCTTATTATTATCAATCTAACTCGTATTATTAGCCATATTATGCTTAAATGATCGATAGAACGACAATTACTATACTTATTACTGTTATTATTATGAAACCAACTCATAATATTAACCATATTATGCAGATATGATCGATAGAACTACAATTACTATACTCATTACTCTTATTATTATCTATCTAACTCATATTATTAGCCATATTATGCTTATATGATCGATAGAATGAGAATTACTATACTCACTACTCTTAGTATTATCAATCTAACGCATATTATTAGCCATATTATGCTTATATTATCGATAGAACGACAAATACTATACTTATTACTCTTATTATTATCAATCTAACTCATATTATTAGCCATATTATGGTTAAATGATCGATAGAACGACAATTACTATACTTATTACTCTTATTATTATCAATCTAACTCGTATTATTAGCCATATTATGCTTATATGATCGATAGAACGACAATTACTGTACTCACTACTCTTAGTATTATCAATCTAACTCATATTATTAGCCATATTATGCTTATATTATCGATAGAACGACAATTACTGTACTTATTACTGCTATTATTATCAATCTAACTCATATTATTAGCCATATTATGCTTATATGATCGATGGAATGAGAAATTACTGTACTCACTACTCTTAGTATTATCACTCTAACTCATATTATTAGCCATATTATGCTTATATGATCGATAGAACGACAATTACTATACTTATTACTCTTATTATTATGAATCTAACTCATGTTATTAGCCATATTGTGCTAATATGAACGATAGAACGACAATTACTATATTTATTACACTCACTATTATCAATCTAACTCATATTATTAACCATATTATGCAGATATGATCGATAGAACGACAATTACTATACTCATTACTCTTATTATTATCAATCCAACTCATGCTATTAGCCATATTATGGTTATATGATCGATATAACGACAATTACTATACTTATTACTCTTATTATTATCAATCTAACTCATACTGTTAACCATATTATGCAGATATGATCGATAGAACGACAATTACTATACTCATTACTCTTATTATTATCAATCTAACTCATATTATTAGCCATATTGTGCTTATATGATCGATAGAACGACAATTACTATACTTATTACTCTTATTATTATCAATCTAACTCGTATTATTAGCCATATTATGCTTATATGATCGATAGAACGACAAATACTGTACTCATTACTCTCACTATTATCAATCCAACTCATATTATTACCCATATTATGCTGATATGATCGATAGAACGACATTCACTATACTTATTACACTCACTATTATCAATCTAACTCATATTATTAACCATATTATGCAGATATGATCGATAGAACGACAATTACTGTACTTATTACTCTTATTATTATCAATCTAACTCATATTATTAGCCATATTATGCTTATATGATCGATAGAACGAGAATTACTATACTCACTACTCTTAGTATTATCAATCTAACTCATATTATTAGCCATATTATGGTTATATTATCGATAGAACGACAATTACTATACTTATTACTGTTATTATTATGAATCTAACTCATATTATTAACCATATTATGCAGATATGATCGATAGAACTACAATTACTATACTCATTACTCTTATTATTATGATTCTTACTCATATTATTAGCCATATTATGCTTATATGATCGATAGAACTACAATTACTATACTCATTACTCTTATTATTATCAATCTAACTCATATTGTTAACCATATTATGCAGATATGATCGATCGAACGACAATTACTCTACTTTTTACACTTATTATTATCAATCTAACTCATATTATTAGCCATATTATGCCTATATGATCGATAGTACGACAATTACTATACTCACTACTCTTAGTATTATCAATCTAACTCATATTATTAGCCATATTATCCTTATATGATCGATAGAACGAGAATTACTATACTCACTACTCTTAGTATTATCAATCTAACTCATATTATTAGCCATATTATGCTTATATGATCGAGAGAACGACAATTACTATACTTATTACTCTTATTATTATCAATCTAACTCATATTATTAGCCATATTATGCTTATATGATCGATAGAATGAGAATTACTATACTCACTACTCTTAGTATTATCACTCTAACTCATATTATTAGCCTTATTATGCTTATATGATCGATAGAACGACAATTACTGTACTTATTACTCTTATTATTATCAATCTAACTCATATTATTAGCCATATTATTCTTATATGATCGATAGAACGAGAATTACTATACTCACTACTCTTAGTATTATCAATCTAACTCATATTATTAGCCATATTATGGTTATATTATCGATAGAACGACAATTACTATACTTATTACTGTTATTATTATGAATCTAACTCATATTATTCACCATATTATGCAGATATGATCGATAGAACTACAATTACTATACTCATTACTCTTATTATTATGATTCTTACTCATATTATTAGCCATATTATGCTTATATGATCGATAGAACTACAATTACTATACTCATTACTCTTATTATTATCAATCCAACTCATATTATTACCCATATTATGCTGATATGATCGATAGAACGACATTCACTATACTTATTACACTCACTATTATCAATCTAACTCATATTATTAACCATATTATTCAGATATGATCGATAGAACGACAATTACTATACTTATTACTCTTATTATTATCAATCTAACTCATATTATTAGCCATATTGTGCTTACATGAGCGATAGAACGACAATTACTATATTTATTGCACTCACTATTATCAATCTAACTCATATTATTAGCCATATTGTGCTTATATGATCGATAGAACGACAATTACTATACTTATTACTCTTATTATTATAAATCTAACTCATACTGTTAACCATATTATGCAGATATGATCGATAGAACGACAATTACTATACTCATTACTCTTATTATTATCAATCTAACTCATATTATTAACCATATTATGCAGATATGATCGATAGAACGACAATTACTATACTTATTACTCTTATTATTATCATTCTAACTCATATTATTAACCATATTATGCTTATATGATCGATAGAACGACAGTTACTATACTTATTACTCTTATTATTATCAATCTAACTCGTATTATTAGCCATATTATGCTTAAATGATCGATAGAACGACAATTACTATACTTATTACTGTTATTATTATGAAACCAACTCATAATATTAACCATATTATGCAGATATGATCGATAGAACTACAATTACTATACTCATTACTCTTATTATTATCTATCTAACTCATATTATTAGCCATATTATGCTTATATGATCGATAGAATGAGAATTACTATACTCACTACTCTTAGTATTATCAATCTAACGCATATTATTAGCCATATTATGCTTATATTATTGATAGAACGACAAATACTATACTTATTACTCTTATTATTATCAATCTAACTCATATTATTAGTCATATTATGGTTAAATGATCGATAGAACGACAATTACTATACTTATTACTCTTATTATTATCAATCTAACTCGTATTATTAGCCATATTATGCTTATATGATCGATAGAACGACAATTACTGTACTCACTACTCTTAGTATTATCAATCTAACTCATATTATTAGCCATATTATGCTTATATTATCGATAGAACGACAATTACTGTACTTATTACTGCTATTATTATCAATCTAACTCATATTATTAGCCATATTATGCTTATATGATCGATGGAATGAGAAATTACTGTACTCACTACTCTTAGTATTATCACTCTAACTCATATTATTAGCCATATTATGCTTATATGATCGATAGAACGACAATTACTATACTTATTACTCTTATTATTATGAATCTAACTCATGTTATTAGCCGTATTGTGCTAATATGAACGATAGAACGACAATTACTATATTTATTACACTCACTATTATCAATCTAACTCATATTATTAACCATATTATGCAGATATGATCGATAGAACGACAATTACTATACTCATTACTCTTATTATTATCAATCCAACTCATGCTATTAGCCATATTATGGTTATATGATCGATATAACGACAATTACTATACTTATTACTCTTATTATTATCAATCTAACTCATACTGTTAACCATATTATGCAGATATGATCGATAGAACGACAATTACTATACTCATTACTCTTATTATTATCAATCTAACTCATATTATTAGCCATATTGTGCTTATATGATCGATAGAACGACAATTACTATACTTATTACTCTTATTATTATCAATCTAACTCGTATTATTAGCCATATTATGCTTATATGATCGATAGAACGACAAATACTATACTCATTACTCTCACTATTATCAATCCAACTCATATTATTACCCATATTATGCTGATATGATCGATAGAACGACATTCACTATACTTATTACACTCACTATTATCAATCTAACTCATATTATTAACCATATTATGCAGATATGATCGATAGAACGACAATTACTGTACTTATTACTCTTATTATTATCAATCTAACTCATATTATTAGCCATATTATGCTTATATGATCGATAGAACGAGAATTACTATACTCACTACTCTTAGTATTATCAATCTAACTCATATTATTAGCCATATTATGGTTATATTATCGATAGAACGACAATTACTATACTTATTTCTGTTATTATTATGAATCTAACTCATATTATTAACCATATTATGCAGATATGATCGATAGAACTACAATTACTATACTCATTACTCTTACTATTATGATTCTTACTCATATTATTAGCCATATTATGCTTATATGATCGATAGAACTACAATTACTATACTCATTACTCTTATTATTATCAATCTAACTCATATTGTTAACCATATTATGCAGATATGATCGATCGAACGACAATTACTCTACTTTTTACACTTATTATTATCAATCTAACTCATATTATTAGCCATATTATGCCTATATGATCGATAGTACGACAATTACTATACTCACTACTCTTAGTATTATCAATCTAACTCATATTATTAGCCATATTATCCTTATATGATCGATAGAACGAGAATTACTATACTCACTACTCTTAGTATTATCAATCTAACTCATATTATTAGCCATATTATGCTTATATTATCGATAGAACGACAATTACTATACTTATTACTGTATTATTATCAATCTAACTCATATTATTAGCCATATTATGCTTATATGATCGATAGAACGACAATTACTATACTCATTACTCTCACTATTATCAATCCAACTCATATTATTACCCATATTATGCTGATATGATCGATAGAACGACATTCACTATACTTATTACACTCACTATTATCAATCTAACTCATATTATTAACCATATTATGCAGATATGATCGATAGAACGACAATTACTATACTTATTACTCTTATTATTATCATTCTAAACTCATATTATTAACCATATTATGCTTATATGATCGATAGAACGACAGTTTACTGTACTTATTATTCTTAGTTTTATCAACCCAACTCATATTATTCGCCATATTATGCTTAAATGACCGATAGAACGACAATTACTATACTTATTACTCTTATTATTATCTATCTAACTCATATTATTAGCCATATTATGCTTAAATGATCGATAGAACGACAATTACTATACTTATTACTGTTATTATTATGAATCTAACTCATATTATTAACCATATTATGCAGATATGATCGATAGAACTACAATTACTATACTCATTACTCTTATTATTATCTATCTAACTCATATTATTAGGCATATTATGCTTATATGATCGATAGAATGAGAATTACTATACTTATTACTCTTATTATTATCATTCTAACTCATATTATTAACCATATTATGCTTATATGATCGATAGAACGACAGTTACTATACTTATTACTCTTATTATTATCAATCTAACTCGTATTATTAGCCATATTATGCTTAAATGATCGATAGAACGACAATTACTATACTTATTACTGTTATTATTATGAATCCAACTCATAATATTAACCATATTATGCAGATATGATCGATAGAACTACAATTACTATACTCATTACTCTTATTATTATCTATCTAACTCATATTATTAGCCATATTATGCTTATATGATCGATAGAATGAGAATTACTATACTCACTACTCTTAGTATTATCAATCTAACGCATATTATTAGCCATATTATGCTTATATTATCGATAGAACGACAAATACTATACTTATTACTCTTATTATTATCAATCTAACTCATATTATTAGCCATAATATGGTTAAATGATCGATAGAACGACAATTACTATACTTATTACTCTTATTATTATCAATCTAACTCGTATTATTAGCCATATTGTGCTTATATGATCGATAGAACGACAATTACTGTACTCACTACTCTTAGTATTATCAATCTAACTCATATTATTAGCCATATTATGCTTATATTATCGATAGAACGACAATTACTGTACTTATTACTGCTATTATTATCAATCTAACTCATATTATTAGCCATATTATGCTTATATGATCGATGGAATGAGAAATTACTGTACTCACTACTCTTAGTATTATCACTCTAACTCATATTATTAGCCATATTATGCTTATATGATCGATAGAACGACAATTACTATACTTATTACTCTTATTATTATGAATCTAACTCATGTTATTAGCCATATTGTGCTAATATGAACGATAGAACGACAATTACTATATTTATTACACTCACTATTATCAATCTAACTCATATTATTAACCATATTATGCAGATATGATCGATAGAACGACAATTACTATACTCATTACTCTTATTATTATCAATCCAACTCATGCTATTAGCCATATTATGGTTATATGATCGATATAACGACAATTACTATACTTATTACTCTTATTATTATCAATCTAACTCATACTGTTAACCATATTATGCAGATATGATCGATAGAACGACAATTACTATACTCATTACTCTTATTATTATCAATCTAACTCATATTATTAGCCATATTGTGCTTATATGATCGATAGAACGACAATTACTATACTTATTACTCTTATTATTATCAATCTAACTCGTATTATTAGCCATATTATGCTTATATGATCGATAGAACGACAAATACTATACTCATTACTCTCACTATTATCAATCCAACTCATATTATTACCCATATTATGCTGATATGATCGATAGAACGACATTCACTATACTTATTACACTCTCTATTATCAATCTAACTCATATTATTAACCATATTATGCAGATATGATCGATAGAACGACAATTACTATACTTATTACTCTTATTATTATCATTCTAACTCATATTATTAACCATATTATGCTTATATGATCGATAGAACGACAGTTACTGTACTTATTATTCTTAGTTTTATCAACCCAACTCATATTATTCGCCATATTATGCTTAAATGATCGAGAGAACGACAATTACTATACTTATTACTCTTATTATTATCAATCTAACTCATATTATTAGCCATATTATGCTTATATGATCGATAGAATGAGAATTACTATACTCACTACTCTTAGTATTATCACTCTAACTCATATTATTAGCCTTATTATGCTTATATGATCGATAGAACGACAATTACTGTACTTATTACTCTTATTATTATCAATCTAACTCATATTATTAGCCATATTATGCTTATATGATCGATAGAACGAGAATTACTATACTCACTACTCTTAGTATTATCAATCTAACTCATATTATTAGCCATATTATGGTTATATTATCGATAGAACGACAATTACTATACTTATTACTGTTATTATTATGAATCTAACTCATATTATTAACCATATTATGCAGATATGATCGATAGAACTACAATTACTATACTCATTACTCTTATTATTATGATTCTTACTCATATTATTAGCCATATTATGCTTATATGATCGATAGAACTACAATTACTATACTCATTACTCTTATTATTATCAATCTAACTCATATTGTTAACCATATTATGCAGATATGATCGATCGAACGACAATTACTCTACTTTTTACACTTATTATTATCAATCTAACTCATATTATTAGCCATATTATGCCTATATGATCGATAGTACGACAATTACTATACTCACTACTCTTAGTATTATCAATCTAACTCATATTATTAGCCATATTATCCTTATATGATCGATAGAACGAGAATTACTATACTCACTACTCTTAGTATTATCAATCTAACTCATATTATTAGCCATATTATGCTTATATTATCGATAGAACGACAATTACTATACTTATTACTGTTATTATTATCAATCTAACTCATATTATTAGCCATATTATGCTTATATGATCGATAGAACGACAATTACTATACTCATTACTCTCACTATTATCAATCCAACTCATATTATTACCCATATTATGCTGATATGATCGATAGAACGACATTCACTATACTTATTACACTCACTATTATCAATCTAACTCATATTATTAACCATATTATGCAGATATGATCGATAGAACGACAATTACTATACTTATTACTCTTATTATTATCATTCTAACTCATATTATTAACCATATTATGCTTATATGATCGATAGAACGACAGTTACTGTACTTATTATTCTTAGTTTTATCAACCCAACTCATATTATTCGCCATATTATGCTTAAATGACCGATAGAACGACAATTACTATACTTATTACTCTTATTATTATCTATCTAACTCATATTATTAGCCATATTATGCTTAAATGATCGATAGAACGACAATTACTATACTTATTACTGTTATTATTATGAATCTAACTCATATTATTAACCATATTATGCAGATATGATCGATAGAACTACAATTACTATACTCATTACTCTTATTATTATCTATCTAACTCATATTATTAGCCATATTATGCTTATATGATCGATAGAATGAGAATTACTATACTTATTACTCTTATTATTATCATTCTAACTCATATTATTAACCATATTATGCTTATATGATCGATAGAACGACAGTTACTATACTTATTACTCTTATTATTATCAATCTAACTCGTATTATTAGCCATATTATGCTTAAATGATCGATAGAACGACAATTACTATACTTATTACTGTTATTATTATGAATCCAACTCATAATATTAATCATATTATGCAGATATGATCGATAGAACTACAATTACTATACTCATTACTCTTATTATTATCTATCTAACTCATATTATTAGCCATATTATGCTTATATGATCGATAGAATGACAATTACTATACTTATTACTCTTATTATTATCATTCTAACTCATATTATTAACCATATTATGCTTATATGATCGATAGAACGACAGTTACTATACTTATTACTCTTATTATTATCAATCTAACTCGTATTATTAGCCATATTATGCTTAAATGATCGATAGAACGACAATTACTATACTTATTACTGTTATTATTATGAATCCAACTCATAATATTAACCATATTATGCAGATATGATCGATAGAACTACAATTACTATACTCATTACTCTTATTATTATCTATCTAACTCATATTATTAGCCATATTATGCTTATATGATCGATAGAATGAGAATTACTATACTCACTACTCTTAGTATTATCAATCTAACGCATATTATTAGCCATATTATGCTTACATTATCGATAGAACGACAAATACTATACTTATTACTCTTATTATTATCAATCTAACTCATATTATTAGCCATATTATGGTTAAATGATCGATAGAACGACAATTACTATACTTATTACTCTTATTATTATCAATCTAACTCGTATTATTAGCCATATTATGCTTATATGATCGATAGAACGACAATTACTGTACTCACTACTCTTAGTATTATCAATCTAACTCATATTATTAGCCATATTATGCTTATATTATCGATAGAACGACAATTACTGTACTTATTACTGCTATTATTATCAATCTAACTCATATTATTAGCCATATTATGCTTATATGATCGATGGAATGAGAAATTACTGTACTCACTACTCTTAGTATTATCACTCTAACTCATATTATTAGCCATATTATGCTTATATGATCGATAGAACGACAATTACTATACTTATTACTCTTATTATTATGAATCTAACTCATGTTATTAGCCATATTGTGCTAATATGAACGATAGAACGACAATTACTATATTTATTACACTCACTATTATCAATCTAACTCATATTATTAACCATATTATGCAGATATGATCGATAGAACGACAATTACTATACTCATTACTCTTATTATTATCAATCCAACTCATGCTATTAGCCATATTATGGTTATATGATCGATATAACGACAATTACTATACTTATTACTCTTATTATTATCAATCTAACTCATACTGTTAACCATATTATGCAGATATGATCGATAGAACGACAATTACTATACTCATTACTCTTATTATTATCAATCTAACTCATATTATTAGCCATATTGTGCTTATATGATCGATAGAACGACAATTACTATACTTATTGCTCTTATTATTATCAATCTAACTCGTATTATTAGCCATATTATGCTTATATGATCGATAGAACGACAAATACTATACTCATTACTCTCACTATTATCAATCCAACTCATATTATTACCCATATTATGCTGATATGATCGATAGAACGACATTCACTATACTTATTACACTCACTATTATCAATCTAACTCATATTATTAACCATATTATGCAGATATGATCGATAGAACGACAATTACTATACTTATTACTCTTATTATTATCATTCTAACTCATATTATTAACCATATTATGCTTATATGATCGATAGAACGACAGTTACTGTACTTATTATTCTTAGTTTTATCAACCCAACTCATATTATTCGCCATATTATGCTTAAATGATCGAGAGAACGACAATTACTATACTTATTACTCTTATTATTATCAATCTAACTCATATTATTAGCCATATTATGCTTATATGATCGATAGAATGAGAATTACTATACTCACTACTCTTAGTATTATCACTCTAACTCATATTATTAGCCTTATTATGCTTATATGATCGATAGAACGACAATTACTGTACTTATTACTCTTATTATTATCAATCTAACTCATATTATTAGCCATATTATGCTTATATGATCGATAGAACGAGAATTACTATACTCACTACTCTTAGTATTATCAATCTAACTCATATTATTAGCCATATTATGGTTATATTATCGATAGAACGACAATTACTATACTTATTACTGTTATTATTATGAATCTAACTCATATTATTAACCATATTATCCAGATATGATCGATAGAACTACAATTACTATACTCATTACTCTTATTATTATGATTCTTACTCATATTATTAGCCATATTATGCTTATATGATCGATAGAACTACAATTACTATACTCATTACTCTTATTATTATCAATCTAACTCATATTGTTAACCATATTATGCAGATATGATCGATCGAACGACAATTACTCTACTTTTTACACTTATTATTATCAATCTAACTCATATTATTAGCCATATTATGCCTATATGATCGATAGTACGACAATTACTATACTCACTACTCTTAGTATTATCAATCTAACTCATATTATTAGCCATATTATCCTTATATGATCGATAGAACGAGAATTACTATACTCACTACTCTTAGTATTATCAATCTAACTCATATTATTAGCCATATTATGCTTATATTATCGATAGAACGACAATTACTATACTTATTACTGTTATTATTATCAATCTAACTCATATTATTAGCCATATTATGCTTATATGATCGATAGAACGACAATTACTATACTCATTACTCTCACTATTATCAATCCAACTCATATTATTACCCATATTATGCTGATATGATCGATAGAACGACATTCACTATACTTATTACACTCACTATTATCAATCTAACTCATATTATTAACCATATTATGCAGATATGATCGATAGAACGACAATTACTATACTTATTACTCTTATTATTATCATTCTAACTCATATTATTAACCATATTATGCTTATATGATCGATAGAACGACAGTTACTGTACTTATTATTCTTAGTTTTATCAACCCAACTCATATTATTCGCCATATTATGCTTAAATGACCGATAGAACGACAATTACTATACTTATTACTCTTATTATTATCTATCTAACTCATATTATTAGCCATATTATGCTTAAATGATCGATAGAACGACAATTACTATACTTATTACTGTTATTATTATGAATCTAACTCATATTATTAACCATATTATGCAGATATGATCGATAGAACTACAATTACTATACTCATTACTCTTATTATTATCTATCTAACTCATATTATTAGCCATATTATGCTTATATGATCGATAGAATGAGAATTACTATACTCACTACTCTTAGTATTATCAATCTAACTCATATTATTAGCCATATTATGCTTATATGATCGATAGAACGACAATTACTATACTTATTACTCTTATTATTATCAATCCAACTCATATTATTAGCCATATTATGCTTACATGATCGACAGAACGAGAATTACTATACTCACTACCCTTAGTATTATCAATCTAACTCATATTATTAGCCATATTATGCTTATATTATCGATAGAACGACAATTCCTATTCTTATTACTCTTATTGTTATCAATCTAACTCATATTATTAGCCATATTATGGTTAAATGATCGATAGAACGACAATTACTATACTTATTACTCTTATTATTATCAATCTAACTCGTATTATTAGCCATATTATGCTTATATGATCGATAGAACGACAAATACTATACTTACTACTCTTATTATTATCAATCTAACTCATATTATTAGCCATATTATGCTTATATGATCGATAGAACGACAATTACTATACTCACCACTCTTAGTATTATCAATCTAACTCATATTATTATTCATATTATGCTTATATGATCGATAGAACGACAATTACTGTACTTATTACTCTTATTATTATCAATCTAACTCATATTATTAGCCATATTATTCTTATATGATCGATAGAACGAGAATTACTATACTCACTACCCTTAGTATTATCAATCTAACTCACATTATTAGCCATATTATGCTTATATGGTCGATAGTACGACAATTACTATACTCATTACTCTTATTATTATCAATCTAACTCATATTATTAACCATATTATGCAGATGTGATCGATCGAACGACAATTACTGTACTTTTTACACTTATTATTATCAATCTAACTCATATTATTAGCCATATTATGCTTATATGCTCGATAGAACGACAATTACTATACTTATTACTCTTATTATTATGAATCTAACTCATATTATTAGCCATATTATGCTTATATTATCGATAGAACGACAATTACTATACTTATTACTGTTATTATTATCAATCTTACTCATATTATTAGCCATATTATGCTTATATGATCGATAGAATGAGAATTACTATACTCACTACTCTTAGTATTATCACTCTAACTCATATTATTAGCCATATTATGCTTATATGATCGAGAGAACGACAATTACTATACTTATTACTCTTATTATTATCAATCTAACTCATATTATTAGCCATATTATGCTTATATGATCGATAGAATGAGAATTACTATACTCACTACTCTTAGTATTATCACTCTAACTCATATTATTAGCCTTATTATGCTTATATGATCGATAGAACGACAATTACTGTACTTATTACTCTTATTATTATCAATCTAACTCATATTATTAGCCATATTATTCTTATATGATCGATAGAACGAGAATTACTATACTCACTACTCTTAGTATTATCAATCTAACTCATATTATTAGCCATATTATGGTTATATTATCGATAGAACGACAATTACTATACTTATTACTGTTATTATTATGAATCTAACTCATATTATTCACCATATTATGCAGATATGATCGATAGAACTACAATTACTATACTCATTACTCTTATTATTATGATTCTTACTCATATTATTAGCCATATTATGCTTATATGATCGATAGAACTACAATTACTATACTTATTACTCTTATTATTAAGAATCTAACTCATATTATTAGCCATATTATGCTTATATTATCGATAGAACGACAATTACTATACTTATTACTGTTATTATTATCAATCTAACTCATATTATTAGCCATATTATGCTTGTATGATCGATAGAATGAGAATTACTATACTCACTACTCTTAGTATTATCACTCTAACTCATATTATTAGCCTTATTATGCTTATATGATCGATAGAACGACAATTACTGTACTTATTACTCTTATTATTATCAATCTAACTCATATTATTAGCCATATTATGCTTATATGATCGATAGAACGAGAATTACTATACTCACTACTCTTAGTATTATCAATCTAACTCATATTATTAGCCATATTATGGTTATATTATCGATAGAACGACAATTACTATACTTATTACTGTTATTATTATGAATCTAACTCATATTATTAACCATATTATGCAGATATGATCGATAGAACGAGAATTACTATACTCACTACTCTTAGTATTATCAATCTAACTCATATTATTAGCCATATTATGGTTATATTATCGATAGAACGACAATTACTATACTTATTACTGTTATTATTATGAATCTAACTCATATTATTAACCATATTATGCAGATATGATCGATAGGACTACAATTATATACTCATTACTCTTATTATTATCTATCTAACTCATATTATTAGCCATATTATGCTTATATGATCGATAGAACTACAATTACTATACTTATTACTCTTATTATTATCAATCCAACTCATATTATTAGCCATATTATGCTTATATGATCGATAGAACGAGAATTACTATACTCACTACCCTTAGTATTATCAATCTAACTCATATTATTAGCCATATTATGCTTATATGATCGATAGAACGACAAATACTATACTTACTACTCTTATTATTATCAATCTAACTCATATTATTAGCCATATTATGCTTATATGATCGATAGAACTACAATTACTATACTTATTACTCTTATTATTATCAATCCAACTCATATTATTAGCCATATTATGCTTATATGATCGATAGAACGAGAATTACTATACTCACTACCCTTAGTATTATCAATCTAACTCATATTATTAGCCATATTATGCTTATATGATCGATAGAACGACTATTACTATACTTACTACTCTTATTATTATCAATCTAACTCATATTATTAGCCATATTATGCTTATATGATCGATAGAACGACAATTGCTATACTTATTACTCTTATTATTATCAATCTAACTCATATTATTAGCCATATTATGGTTAAAGGATCGATAGAACGACAATTACTATACTTATTACTCTTATTATTATCAATCTAACTCGTATTATTAGCCATATTATGCTTATATGATCGATAGAACGACAAATACTATACTTACTACTCTTATTATTATCAATCTAACTTATATTATTAGCCATATTATGCTTATATGATCGATAGAACGACAATTACTATACTCACCACTCTTAGTATTATCAATCTAACTCATATTATTATTCATATTATGATTATATGATAGATAGAACGAGAATTACTATACCCACTACTCTTAGTATTATCAATCTAACTCATATTATTAGCCATATTATGCTTATATTATCGATAGAACGACAATTACTATACTTATTACTGTTATTATTATCAATCTGACTCATATTATTAGCCATATTATGCTTAAATGACCGATAGAACGACAATTACTATACTTATTACACTTATTACTATCAATCTAACTCACATTATTAGCCATATTATGCTTATATGATCGATAGTACGACAATTACTATACTCATTACTCTTATTATTATCAATCTAACTCATATTATTAACCATATTATGCAGATATGTTCGATCGAACGACAATTACTCTACTTTTTACACTTATTATTATCAATCTAACTCATATTATTAGCCATATTATGCTTATATGATCGATAGAACGACAATTACTATACTTATTACTCTTATTATTATGAATCTAACTCATATTATTAGCCATATTATACTTATATTATCGATAGAACGACAATTACTATACTTATTACTGTTATTATTATCAATCTTACTCATATTATTAGCCATATTATGCTTATATGATCGATAGAATGAGAATTACTATACTCACTACTCTTAGTATTATCACTCTAACTCATATTATTAGCCATATTATGCTTATATGATCGATAGAACGACAATTACTATACTTATTACTCTTATTATTATCAATCCAACTCATATTATTAGCCATATTATGCTTATATTATCGATAGAACGACAATTACTATACTTATTACTGTTATTATTATCAATCTAACTCATATTATTAGCCATATTATGCTTATATGATCGATAGAATGAGAATTACTATACTCACTACTCTTAGTATTATCACTCTAACTCATATTATTAGCCTTATTATGCTTATATGATCGATAGAACGACAATTACTGTACTTATTACTCTTATTATTATCAATCTAACTCATATTATTAGCCATATTATGCTTATATGATCGATAGAACGAGAATTACTATACTCACTACTCTTAGTATTATCAATCTAACTCATATTATTAGCCATATTATGCTTATATTATCGATAGAACGACTATTACTATACTTATTACTCTTATTATTATCAATCTAACTCATATTATTAGCCATATTATGGTTAAATGATCGATAGAACGACAATTACTATACTTATTACTCTTATTATTATCAATCTAACTCGTATTATTAGCCATATTATGCTTATATGATCGATAGAACGACAAATACTATACTTACTACTCTTATTATTATCAATCTAACTCATATTATTAGCCATATTATGCTTATATGATCGATAGAACGACAATTGCTATACTTATTACTCTTATTATTATCAATCTAACTCATATTATTAGCCATATTATGGTTAAATGATCGATAGAACGACAATTACTATACTTATTACTCTTATTATTATGAATCTAACTCGTATTATTAGCCATATTATGCTTATATGATCGATAGAACGACAAATACTATACTTACTACTCTTATTATTATCAATCTAACTCATATTATTAGCCATATTATGCTTATATGATCGATAGAACGACAATTACTATACTCACTACTCTTAGTATTTTCAATCTAACTCATATTATTAGCCATATTATTATTATATGATCGATAGAACGAGAATTACTCTACTCACTACTCTTAGTATTATCAATCTAACTCATATTATTAGCCATATTATGCTTATATTATCGATAGGACGACTTTTACTATACTTATTACTCTTATTATTATCAATCTAACTCATATTATTAGCCATATTATGGTTAAATGATCGATAGAACGACAATTACTATACTTATTACTCTTATTATTATCAATCTAACTCGTATTATTAGCCATATTATGCTTATATGATCGATAGAACGACAAATACTATACTTACTACTCTTATTATTATCAATCTAACTCATATTATTAGCCATATTATGCTTATATGATCGATAGAACGACAATTGCTATACTTATTACTCTTATTATTATCAATCTAACTCATATTATTAGCCATATTAAGGTTAAATGATCGATAGAACGACAATTACTATACTTATTACTCTTATTATTATCAATCTAACTCGTATTATTAGCCATATTATGCTTATATGATCGATAGAACGACAAATACTATACTTACTACTCCTATTATTATCAATCTAACTCATATTATTAGCCATATTATGCTTATATGATCGATAGAACGACAATTACTATACTCACTACTCTTAGTATTTTCAATCTAACTCATATTATTAGCCATATTATTATTATATGATCGATAGAACGAGAATTACTCTACTCACTACTCTTAGTATTATCAATCTAACTCATATTATTAGCCATATTATGTTTATATTATCGATAGAACGACAATTACTATACTTATTACTGTTATTATTATAAATCTTACTCATATTATTAGCCATATTATGCTTAAATGACCGATAGAACGACAATTACTATACTTATTACTCTTATTATTATTAATCTAACTCATATTATTACCCATATTATGCTGATATGATCGATAGAACGACAAATACTATACTTATTACTCTTATTATTATCAATCCAACTCATATTATTAACCATATTATGCAGATATGATAGATAGAACGACAATTACTATACTTATTACTCTTATTATTATCATTCTAACTCATATTATTAACCATATTATGCTTATATGATCGATAGAACGACAGTTACTATACTTATTACTGTTATTATTATCAATCTAACTCGTATTATTAGCCATATTATGCTTATATGATCGATAGAACGACAATTACTGTACTCACTACTCTTAGTGTTATCAATCTAACTCATATTATTAGCCATATTATGCTTATATTATCGATAGAACGACAATTACTGTACGTATTACTGCTATTATTATCAATCTAACTCATATTATTAGCCATATTATGCTTATATGATCGATGGAATGAGAATTACTGTACTCACTACTCTTAGTATTATCACTCTAACTCATATTATTAGCCATATTATGCTTATATGATCGATAGAACGACAATTACTATACTTATTACTCTTATTATTATGAATCTAACTCATGTTATTAGCCATATTGTGCTAATATGAGCGATAGAACGACAATTACTATATTTATTACACTCACTATTATCAATCTAACTCATATTATTAACCATATTATGCAGATATGATCGATAGAACGACAATTACTATACTCATTACTCTTATTATTATCAATCCAACTCATGCTATTAGCCATATTATGGTTATATGATCGATATAACGACAATTACTATACTTATTACTCTTATTATTATCAATCTAACTCATACTGTTAACCATATTATGCAGATATGATCGATAGAACGACAATTACTATACTCATTACTCTTATTATTATCAATCTAACTCATATTATTAGCCATATTGTGCTTATATGATCGATAGAACGACAATTACTATACTTATTACTCTTATTATTATCAATCTAACTCGTATTATTAGCCATATTATGCTTATATGATCGATAGAACGACAAATACTATACTTATTACTCTTATTATTATCAATCTAACTCATATTATTAACCATATTATGCTAATATGATCGACAGAACGACAATTACTATACTTATTACACTCACTATTATCAATCTAACTCATATTATTGACCATATTATGCAGATATGATCGATAGCACGACATCTACTATACTTATTACTCTTATTATTATCAACCTAACTCATATTATTAGCCATATTATGCTTACATGATCGATAGAACGACAATTACTATACTTATTATTCTTATTTTTATCAACCCAACTCATATTATTCGCCATATTATGCTTAAATGATCGATAGAACGACAATTACTATACTTATTACTCTTATTATTATGAATCTTACTCATATTATTAGCCATGTTATGCTTATATGATCGATAGAACTACAATTACTATACTCATTACTCTTATTATTATCAATCCAACTCATAGTATTACCCATATTATGCTGATATGATCGATAGAACGACATTCACTATACTTATTACACTCACTATTATCAATCTAACTCACATTATTAACCATATTATGCAGATATGATCGATAGAACGACAATTACTATACTTATTACTCTTATTATTATCATTCTAACTCATATTATTAACCATATTATGCTTATATTATCGATAGAACGACAATTACTATACTTATTACTGTTATTATTATCAATCTAACTCATATTATTAGCCATATTATGCTTATATGATCGATAGAATGAGAATTACTATACTCACTACTCTTAGTATTATCAATCTAACTCATATTATTAGCCATATTATGCTTATATTATCGATAGAACGACTATTACTATACTTACTACTCTTATTATTATCAATCTAACTCATATTATTAGCCATATTATGGTTAAATGATCGATAGAACGACAATTACTATACTTATTACTCTTATTATTATCAATCTAACTCCTATTATTAGCCATATTATGCTTATATGATCGATAGAACGACAAATACTATACTTACTACTCTTATTATTATCAATCTAACTCATATTATTAGCCATATTATGCTTATATGATCGATAGAACGACAATTGCTATACTTATTACTCTTATTATTATCAATCTAACTCATATTATTAGCCATATTATGGTTAAATGATCGATAGAACGACAATTACTATACTTATTACTCTTATTATTATGAATCTAACTCGTATTATTAGCCATATTATGCTTATATGATCGATAGAACGACAAATACTATACTTACTACTCTTATTATTATCAATCTAACTCATATTATTAGCCATATTATGCTTATATGATCGATAGAACGACAATTACTATACTCACTACTCTTAGTCTTTTCAATCTAACTCATATTATTAGCCATACTATTATTATATGATCGATAGAACGAGAATTACTCTACTCACTACTCTTAGTATTATCAATCTAACTCATATTATTAGCCATATTATGCTTATATTATCGATAGGACGACTTTTACTATACTTATTACTCTTATTATTATCAATCTAACTCATATTATTAGCCATATTATGGTTAAATGATCGATAGAACGACAATTACTATACTTATTACTCTTATTATTATCAATCTAACTCCTATTATTAGCCATATTATGCTTATATGATCGATAGAACGACAAATACTATACTTACTACTCTTATTATTATCAATCTAACTCATATTATTAGCCATATTATGCTTATATGATCGATAGAACGACAATTGCTATACTTATTACTCTTATTATTATCAATCTAACTCATATTATTAGCCATATTATGGTTAAATGATCGATAGAACGACAATTACTATACTTATTACTCTTATTATTATGAATCTAACTCGTATTATTAGCCATATTATGCTTATATGATCGATAGAACGACAAATACTATACTTACTACTCTTATTATTATCAATCTAACTCATATTATTAGCCATATTATGCTTATATGATCGATAGAACGACAATTACTATACTCACTACTCTTAGTCTTTTCAATCTAACTCATATTATTAGCCATACTATTATTATATGATCGATAGAACGAGAATTACTCTACTCACTACTCTTAGTATTATCAATCTAACTCATATTATTAGCCATATTATGCTTATATTATCGATAGGACGACTTTTACTATACTTATTACTCTTATTATTATCAATCTAACTCATATTATTAGCCATATTATGGTTAAATGATCGATAGAACGACAATTACTATACTTATTACTCTTATTATTATCAATCTAACTCATATTATTACCCATATTATGCTGATATGATCGATAGAACGACAAATACTATACTTATTACTCTTATTATTATCAATCTAACTCATATTATTAACCATATTATGCAGATATGATAGATAGAACGACAATTACTATACTTATTACTCTTATTATTATCATTCTAACTCATATTATTAACCATATTATGCTTATATGATCGATAGAACGACAGTTACTATACTTATTACTCTTATTATTATCAATCTAACTCGTATTATTAGCCATATTATGCTTATATGATCGATAGAACGACAATTACTGTACTCACTACTCTTAGTGTTATCAATCTAACTCATATTATTAGCCATATTATGCTTATATTATCGATAGAACGACAATTACTGTACTTATTACTGCTATTATTATCAATCTAACTCATATTATTAGCCATATTATGCTTATATGATCGATGGAATGAGAATTACTGTACTCACTACTCTTAGTATTATCACTCTAACTCATATTATTAGCCATATTATGCTTATATGATCGATAGAACGACAATTACTATACTTATTACTCTTATTATTATGAATCTAAGTCATGTTATTAGCCATATTGTGCTAATATGAGCGATAGAACGACAATTACTATATTTATTACACTCACTATTATCAATCTAACTCATATTATTAACCATATTATGCAGATATGATCGATAGAACGACAATTACTATACTCATTACTCTTATTATTATCAATCCAACTGATGCTATTAGCCATATTATGGTTATATGATCGATATAACGACAATTACTATACTTATTACTCTTATTATTATCAATCTAACTCATACTGTTAACCATATTATGCAGATATGATCGATAGAACGACAATTACTATACTCATTACTCTTATTATTATCAATCTAACTCATATTATTAGCCATATTGTGCTTATATGATCGATAGAACGACAATTACTATACTTATTACTCTTATTATTATCAATCTAACTCGTATTATTAGCCATATTATGCTTATATGATCGATAGAACGACAAATACTATACTTATTACTCTTATTATTATCAATCTAACTCATATTATTAACCATATTATGCTAATATGATCGACAGAACGACAATTACTATACTTATTACACTCACTATTATCAATCTAACTCATATTATTGACCATATTATGCAGATATGATCGATAGCACGACATCTACTATACTTATTACTCTTATTATTATCAACCTAACTCATATTATTAGCCATATTATGCTTACATGATCGATAGAACGACAATTACTATACTTATTATTCTTATTTTTATCAACCCAACTCATATTATTCGCCATATTATGCTTAAATGATCGATAGAACGACAATTACTATACTTATTACTCTTATTATTATGAATCTTACTCATATTATTAGCCATGTTATGCTTATATGATCGATAGAACTACAATTACTATACTCATTACTCTTATTATTATCAATCCAACTCATATTATTACCCATATTATGCTGATATGATCGATAGAACGACATTCACTATACTTATTACACTCACTATTATCAATCTAACTCACATTATTAACCATATTATGCAGATATGATCGATAGAACGACAATTACTATACTTATTACTCTTATTATTATCATTCTAACTCATATTATTAACCATATTATGCTTATATGATCGATAGAACGACAATTACTATACTTATTACTGTTATTATTATCAATCTAACTCATATTATTAGCCATATTATGCTTATATGATCGATAGAATGAGAATTACTATACTCACTACTCTTAGTATTATCACTCTAACTCATATTATTAGCCTTATTATGCTTATATGATCGATAGAACGACAATTACTGTACTTATTACTCTTATTATTATCAATCTAACTCATATTATTAGCCATATTATGCTTATATGATCGATAGAACGAGAATTACTATACTCACTACTCTTAGTATTATCAATCTAACTCATATTATTAGCCATATTATGGTTATATTATCGATAGAACGACAATTACTATACTTATTACTGTTATTATTATGAATCTAACTCATATTATTAACCATATTATGCAGATATGATCGATAGAACGAGAATTACTATACTCACTACTCTTAGTATTATCAATCTAACTCATATTATTAGCCATATTATGGTTATATTAACGATAGAACGACAATTACTATACTTATTACTGTTATCATTATGAATCTAACTCATATTATTAACCATATTATGCAGATATGATCGATAGGACTACAATTACTATACTCATTACTCTTATTATTATCTATCTAACTCATATTATTAGCCATATTATGCTTATATGATCGATAGAACTACAATTACTATACTTATTACTCTTATTATTATCAATCCAACTCATATTATTAGCCATATTATGCTTATATGATCGATAGAACGAGAATTACTATACTCACTACCCTTAGTATTATCAATCTAACTCATATTATTAGCCATATTATGCTTATATTATCGATAGAACGACTATTACTATACTTATTACTCTTATTATTATCAATCTAACTCATATTATTAGCCATATTATGGTTAAATGATCGATAGAACGACAATTACTATACTTATTACTCTTATTATTATCAATCTAACTCGTATTATTAGCCATATTATGCTTATATGATCGATAGAACGACAAATACTATACTTATTACTGTTATTATTATGAATCTAACTCATATTATTAACCATATTATGCAGATATGATCGATAGGACTACAATTATATACTCATTACTCTTATTATTATCTATCTAACTCATATTATTAGCCATATTATGCTTATATGATCGATAGAACTACAATTACTATACTTATTACTCTTATTATTATCAATCCAACTCATATTATTAGCCATATTATGCTTATATGATCGATAGAACGAGAATTACTATACTCACTACCCTTAGTATTATCAATCTAACTCATATTATTAGCCATATTATGCTTATATGATCGATAGAACGACAAATACTATACTTACTACTCTTATTATTATCAATCTAACTCATATTATTAGCCATATTATGCTTATATGATCGATAGAACTACAATTACTATACTTATTACTCTTATTATTATCAATCCAACTCATATTATTAGCCATATTATGCTTATATGATCGATAGAACGAGAATTACTATACTCACTACCCTTAGTATTATCAATCTAACTCATATTATTAGCCATATTATGCTTATATTATCGATAGAACGACTATTACTATACTTATTACTCTTATTATTATCAATCTAACTCATATTATTAGCCATATTATGGTTAAATGATCGATAGAACGACAATTACTATACTTATTACTCTTATTATTATCAATCTAACTCGTATTATTAGCCATATTATGCTTATATGATCGATAGAACGACAAATACTATACTTACTACTCTTATTATTATCAATCTAACTCTATCTTTTAGCCATATTATGCTTATATGATCGATAGAACGACAATTGCTATACTTATTACTCTTATTATTATCAATCTAACTCATATTATTAGCCATATTATGGTTAAAGGATCGATAGAACGACAATTACTATACTTATTACTCTTATTATTATCAATCTAACTCGTATTATTAGCCATATTATGCTTATATGATCGATAGAACGACAAATACTATACATACTACTCTTATTATTATCAATCTAACTTATATTATTAGCCATATTATGCTTATATGATCGATAGAACGACAATTACTATACTCACCACTCTTAGTATTACCAATCTAACTCATATTATTATTCATATTATGATTATATGATAGATAGAACGAGAATTACTATACCCACTACTCTTAGTATTATCAATCTAACTCATATTATTAGCCATATTATGCTTATATTATCGATAGAACGACAATTACTATACTTATTACTGTTATTATTATCAATCTGACTCATATTATTAGCCATATTATGCTTAAATGACCGATAGAACGACAATTACTATACTTATTACACTTATTACTATCAATCTAACTCACATTATTAGCCATATTATGCTTATATGATCGATAGTACGACAATTACTATACTCATTACTCTTATTATTATCAATCTAACTCATATTATTAACCATATTATGCAGATATGATCGATCGAACGACAATTACTCTACTTTTTACACTTATTATTATCAATCTAACTCATATTATTAGCCATATTATGCTTATATGATCGATAGAACGACAATTACTATACTTATTACTCTTATTATTATGAATCTAACTCATATTATTAGCCATATTATACTTATATTATCGATAGAACGACAATTACTATACTTATTACTGTTATTATTATCAATCTTACTCATATTATTAGCCATATTATGCTTATATGATCGATAGAATGAGAATTACTATACTCACTACTCTTAGTATTATCACTCTAACTCATATTATTAGCCATATTATGCTTATATGATCGATAGAACGACAATTACTATACTTATTACTCTTATTATTATCAATCTAACTCGTATTATTAGCCATATTATGCTTATATGATCGATAGAACGACAAATACTATACTTATTACTGTTATTATTATGAATCTAACTCATATTATTAACCATATTATGCAGATATGATCGATAGGACTACAATTATATACTCATTACTCTTATTATTATCTATCTAACTCATATTATTAGCCATATTATGCTTATATGATCGATAGAACTACAATTACTATACTTATTACTCTTATTATTATCAATCCAACTCATATTATTAGCCATATTATGCTTATATGATCGATAGAACGAGAATTACTATACTCACTACCCTTAGTATTATCAATCTAACTCATATTATTAGCCATATTATGCTTATATGATCGATAGAACGACAAATACTATACTTACTACTCTTATTATTATCAATCTAACTCATATTATTAGCCATATTATGCTTATATGATCGATAGAACTACAATTACTATACTTATTACTCTTATTATTATCAATCCAACTCATATTATTAGCCATATTATGCTTATATGATCGATAGAACGAGAATTACTATACTCACTACCCTTAGTATTATCAATCTAACTCATATTATTAGCCATATTATGCTTATATTATCGATAGAACGACTATTACTATACTTATTACTCTTATTATTATCAATCTAACTCATATTATTAGCCATATTATGGTTAAATGATCGATAGAACGACAATTACTATACTTATTACTCTTATTATTATCAATCTAACTCGTATTATTAGCCATATTATGCTTATATGATCGATAGAACGACAAATACTATACTTACTACTCTTATTATTATCAATCTAACTCATATTATTAGCCATATTATGCTTATATGATCGATAGAACGACAATTGCTATACTTATTACTCTTATTATTATCAATCTAACTCATATTATTAGCCATATTATGGTTAAAGGATCGATAGAACGACAATTACTATACTTATTACTCTTATTATTATCAATCTAACTCGTATTATTAGCCATATTATGCTTATATGATCGATAGAACGACAAATACTATACATACTACTCTTATTATTATCAATCTAACTTATATTATTAGCCATATTATGCTTATATGATCGATAGAACGACAATTACTATACTCACCACTCTTAGTATTATCAATCTAACTCATATTATTATTCATATTATGATTATATGATAGATAGAACGAGAATTACTATACCCACTACTCTTAGTATTATCAATCTAACTCATATTATTAGCCATATTATGCTTATATTATCGATAGAACGACAATTACTATACTTATTACTGTTATTATTATCAATCTGACTCATATTATTAGCCATATTATGCTTAAATGACCGATAGAACGACAATTACTATACTTATTACACTTATTACTATCAATCTAACTCACATTATTAGCCATATTATGCTTATATGATCGATAGTACGACAATTACTATACTCATTACTCTTATTATTATCAATCTAACTCATATTATTAACCATATTATGCAGATATGATCGATCGAACGACAATTACTCTACTTTTTACACTTATTATTATCAATCTAACTCATATTATTAGCCATATTATGCTTATATGATCGATAGAACGACAATTACTATACTTATTACTCTTATTATTATGAATCTAACTCATATTATTAGCCATATTATACTTATATTATCGATAGAACGACAATTACTATACTTATTACTGTTATTATTATCAATCTTACTCATATTATTAGCCATATTATGCTTATATGATCGATAGAATGAGAATTACTATACTCACTACTCTTAGTATTATCACTCTAACTCATATTATTAGCCATATTATGCTTATATGATCGATAGAACGACAATTACTATACTTATTACTCTTATTATTATCAATCCAACTCATATTATTAGCCATATTATGCTTATATTATCGATAGAACGACAATTACTATACTTATTACTGTTATTATTATCAATCTAACTCATATTATTAGCCATATTATGCTTATATGATCGATAGAATGAGAATTACTATACTCACTACTCTTAGTATTATCACTCTAACTCATATTATTAGCCTTATTATGCTTATATGATCGATAGAACGACAATTACTGTACTTATTACTCTTATTATTATCAATCTAACTCATATTATTAGCCATATTATGCTTATATGATCGATAGAACGAGAATTACTATACTCACTACTCTTAGTATTATCAATCTAACTCATATTATTAGCCATATTATGCTTATATTATCGATAGAACGACTATTACTATACTTATTACTCTTATTATTATCAATCTAACTCATATTATTAGCCATATTATGGTTAAATGATCGATAGAACGACAATTACTATACTTATTACTCTTATTATTATCAATCTAACTCGTATTATTAGCCATATTATGCTTATATGATCGATAGAACGACAAATACTATACTTACTACTCTTATTATTATCAATCTAACTCATATTATTAGCCATATTATGCTTATATGATCGATAGAACGACAATTGCTATACTTATTACTCTTATTATTATCAATCTAACTCATATTATTAGCCATATTATGGTTAAATGATCGATAGAACGACAATTACTATACTTACTACTCTTATTATTATCAATCTAACTCATATTATTAGCCATATTATGCTTATATGATCGATAGAACGACAATTGCTATACTTATTACTCTTATTATTATCAATCTAACTCATATTATTAGCCATATTATGGTTAAATGATCGATAGAACGACAATTACTATACTTATTACTCTTATTATTATGAATCTAACTCGTATTATTAGCCATATTATGCTTATATGATCGATAGAACGACAAATACTATACTTACTACTCTTATTATTATCAATCTAACTCATATTATTAGCCATATTATGCTTATATGATCGATAGAACGACAATTACTATACTCACTACTCTTAGTATTTTCAATCTAACTCATATTATTAGCCATATTATTATTATATGATCGATAGAACGAGAATTACTCTACTCACTACTCTTAGTATTATCAATCTAACTCATATTATTAGCCATATTATGCTTATATTATCGATAGGACGACTTTTACTATACTTATTACTCTTATTATTATCAATCTAACTCATATTATTAGCCATATTATGGTTAAATGATCGATAGAACGACAATTACTATACTTATTACTCTTATTATTATCAATCTAACTCGTATTATTAGCCATATTATGCTTATATGATCGATAGAACGACAAATACTATACTTACTACTCTTATTATTATCAATCTAACTCATATTATTAGCCATATTATGCTTATATGATCGATAGAACGACAATTGCTATACTTATTACTCTTATTATTATCAATCTAACTCATATTATTAGCCATATTAAGGTTAAATGATCGATAGAACGACAATTACTATACTTATTACTCTTATTATTATCAATCTAACTCGTATTATTAGCCATATTATGCTTATATGATCGATAGAACGACAAATACTATACTTACTACTCCTATTATTATCAATCTAACTCATATTATTAGCCATATTATGCTTATATGATCGATAGAACGACAATTACTATACTCACTACTCTTAGTATTTTCAATCTAACTCATATTATTAGCCATATTATTATTATATGATCGATAGAACGAGAATTACTCTACTCACTACTCTTAGTATTATCAATCTAACTCATATTATTAGCCATATTATGCTTATATTATCGATAGGACGACTTTTACTATACTTATTACTCTTATTATTATCAATCTAACTCATATTATTAGCCATATTATGGTTAAATGATCGATAGAACGACAATTACTATACTTATTACTCTTATTATTATCAATCTAACTCGTATTATTAGCCATATTATGCTTATATGATCGATAGAACGACAAATACTATACTTACTACTCTTATTATTATCAATCTAACTCATATTATTAGCCATATTATGCTTATATGATCGATAGAACGACAATTGCTATACTTATTACTCTTATTATTATCAATCTAACTCATATTATTAGCCATATTAAGGTTAAATGATCGATAGAACGACAATTACTATACTTATTACTCTTATTATTATCAATCTAACTCGTATTATTAGCCATATTATGCTTATATGATCGATAGAACGACAAATACTATACTTACTACTCCTATTATTATCAATCTAACTCATATTATTAGCCATATTATGCTTATATGATCGATAGAACGACAATTACTATACTCACTACTCTTAGTATTTTCAATCTAACTCATATTATTAGCCATATTATTATTATATGATCGATAGAACGAGAATTACTCTACTCACTACTCTTAGTATTATCAATCTAACTCATATTATTAGCCATATTATGCTTATATTATCGATAGGACGACTTTTACTATACTTATTACTCTTATTATTATCAATCTAACTCATATTATTAGCCATATTATGGTTAAATGATCGATAGAACGACAATTACTATACTTATTACTCTTATTATTATTAATCTAACTCATATTATTACCCATATTATGCTGATATGATCGATAGAACGACAAATACTATACTTATTACTCTTATTATTATCAATCTAACTCATATTATTAACCATATTATGCAGATATGATAGATAGAACGACAATTACTATACTTATTACTCTTATTATTATCATTCTAACTCATATTATTAACCATATTATGCTTATATGATCGATAGAACGACAGTTACTATACTTATTACTGTTATTATTATCAATCTAACTCGTATTATTAGCCATATTATGCTTATATGATCGATAGAACGACAATTGCTGTACTCACTACTCTTAGTGTTATCAATCTAACTCATATTATTAGCCATATTATGCTTATATTATCGATAGAACGACAATTACTGTA
The DNA here is from genome assembly GCF_050947335.1 of Megachile rotundata. Taxonomy (NCBI): domain Eukaryota; kingdom Metazoa; phylum Arthropoda; class Insecta; order Hymenoptera; family Megachilidae; genus Megachile; species Megachile rotundata. The sequence goes on along the minus strand of NW_027474200.1, from coordinate 27,757 downwards.
CTTATTACTGCTATTATTATCAATCTAACTCATATTATTAGCCATATTATGCTTATATGATCGATGGAATGAGAATTACTGTACTCACTACTCTTAGTATTATCACTCTAACTTATATTATTAGCCATATTATGCTTATATGATCGATAGAACGACAATTACTATACTTATTACTCTTATTATTATGAATCTAACTCATGTTATTAGCCATATTGTGCTAATATGAGCGATAGAACGACAATTACTATATTTATTACACTCACTATTATCAATCTAACTCATATTATTAACCATATTATGCAGATATGATCGATAGAACGACAATTACTATACTCATTACTCTTATTATTATCAATCCAACTCATGCTATTAGCCATATTATGGTTATATGATCGATATAACGACAATTACTATACTTATTACTCTTATTATTATCAATCTAACTCATACTGTTAACCATATTATGCAGATATGATCGATAGAACGACAATTACTATACTCATTACTCTTATTATTATCAATCTAACTCATATTATTAGCCATATTGTGCTTATATGATCGATAGAACGACAATTACTATACTTATTACTCTTATTATTATCAATCTAACTCGTATTATTAGCCATATTATGCTTATATGATCGATAGAACGACAAATACTATACTTATTACTCTTATTATTATCAATCTAACTCATATTATTAACCATATTATGCTAATATGATCGACAGAACGACAATTACTATACTTATTACACTCACTATTATCAATCTAACTCATATTATTGACCATATTATGCAGATATGATCGATAGCACGACATCTACTATACTTATTACTCTTATTATTATCAACCTAACTCATATTATTAGCCATATTATGCTTACATGATCGATAGAACGACAATTACTATACTTATTATTCTTATTTTTATCAACCCAACTCATATTATTCGCCATATTATGCTTAAATGATCGATAGAACGACAATTACTATACTTATTACTCTTATTATTATGAATCTTACTCATATTATTAGCCATGTTATGCTTATATGATCGATAGAACTACAATTACTATACTCATTACTCTTATTATTATCAATCCAACTCATATTATTACCCATATTATGCTGATATGATCGATAGAACGACATTCACTATACTTATTACACTCACTATTATCAATCTAACTCACATTATTAACCATATTATGCAGATATGATCGATAGAACGACAATTACTATACTTATTACTCTTATTATTATCATTCTAACTCATATTATTAACCATATTATGCTTATATTATCGATAGAACGACAATTACTATACTTATTACTGTTATTATTATCAATCTAACTCATATTATTAGCCATATTATGCTTATATGATCGATAGAATGAGAATTACTATACTCACTACTCTTAGTATTATCACTCTAACTCATATTATTAGCCTTATTATGCTTATATGATCGATAGAACGACAATTACTGTACTTATTACTCTTATTATTATCAATCTAACTCATATTATTAGCCATATTATGCTTATATGGTCGATAGAACGAGAATTACTATACTCACTACTCTTAGTATTATCAATCTAACTCATATTATTAGCCATATTATGGTTATATTATCGATAGAACGACAATTACTATACTTATTACTGTTATTATTATGAATTTAACTCATATTATTAACCATATTATGCAGATATGATCGATAGAACGAGAATTACTATACTCACTACTCTTAGTATTATCAATCTAACTCATATTATTAGCCATATTATGGTTATATTATCGATAGAACGACAATTACTATACTTATTACTGTTATTATTATGAATCTAACTCATATTATTAACCATATTATGCAGATATGATCGATAGGACTACAATTACTATACTCATTACTCTTATTATTATCTATCTAACTCATATTATTAGCCATATTATGCTTATATGATCGATAGAACTACAATTACTATACTTATTACTCTTATTATTATCAATCCAACTCATATTATTAGCCATATTATGCTTATATGATCGATAGAACGAGAATTACTATACTCACTACCCTTAGTATTATCAATCTAACTCATATTATTAGCCATATTATGCTTATATTATCGATAGAACGACTATTACTATACTTATTACTCTTATTATTATCAATCTAACTCATATTATTAGCCATATTATGGTTAAATGATCGATAGAACGACAATTACTATACTTATTACTCTTATTATTATCAATCTAACTCGTATTATTAGCCATATTATGCTTATATGATCGATAGAACGACAAATACTATACTTACTACTCTTATTATTATCAATCTAACTCATATTATTAGCCATATTATGCTTATATGATCGATAGAACGACAATTGCTATACTTATTACTCTTATTATTATCAATCTAACTCATATTATTAGCCATATTATGGTTAAATGATCGATAGAACGACAATTACTATACTTATTACTCTTATTATTATGAATCTAACTCGTATTATTAGCCATATTATGCTTATATGATCGATAGAACGACAAATACTATACTTACTACTCTTATTATTATCAATCTAACTCATATTATTAGCCATATTATGCTTATATGATCGATAGAACGACAATTACTATACTCACTACTCTTAGTATTTTCAATCTTACTCATATTATTAGCCATATTATTATTATATGATCGATAGAACGAGAATTACTCTACTCACTACTCTTAGTATTATCAATCTAACTCATGTTATTAGCCATATTATGCTTATATTATCGATAGGACGACTTTGACTATACTTATTACTCTTATTATTATCAATCTAACTCATATTATTAGCCATATTATGGTTAAATGATCGATAGAACGACAATTACTATACTTATTACTCTTATTATTATCAATCTAACTCGTATTATTAGCCATATTATGCTTATATGATCGATAGAACGACAAATACTATACTTACTACTCTTATTATTATCAATCTAACTCATATTATTAGCCATATTATGCTTATATGATCGATAGAACGACAATTGCTATACTTATTACTCTTATTATAATCAATCTAACTCATATTATTAGCCATATTATGGTTAAATGATCGATAGAACGACAATTACTATACTTATTACTCTTATTATTATCAATCTAACTCGTATTATTAGCCATATTATGCTTATATGATCGATAGAACGACAAATACTATACTTACTACTCCTATTATTATCAATCTAACTCATATTATTAGCCATATTATGCTTATATGATCGATAGAACGACAATTACTATACTCACTACTCTTAGTATTTTCAATCTAACTCATATTATTAGCCATATTATTATTATATGATCGATAGAACGAGAATTACTCTACTCACTACTCTTAGTATTATCAATCTAACTCATATTATTAGCCATATTATGCTTATATTATCGATAGAACGACAATTACTATACTTATTACTGTTATTATTATAAATCTTACTCATATTATTAGCCATATTATGCTTAAATGACCGATAGAACGACAATTACTATACTTATTACTCTTATTATTATTAATCTAACTCATATTATTACCCATATTATGCTGATATGATCGATAGAACGACAAATACTATACTTATTACTCTTATTATTATCAATCTAACTCATATTATTAACCATATTATGCAGATATGATAGATAGAACGACAATTACTATACTTATTACTCTTATTATTATCATTCTAACTCATATTATTAACCATATTATGCTTATATGATCGATAGAACGACAGTTACTATACTTATTACTCTTATTATTATCAATCTAACTCGTATTATTAGCCATATTATGCTTATATGATCGATAGAACGACAATTACTGTACTCACTACTCTTAGTGTTATCAATCTAACTCATATTATTAGCCATATTATGCTTATATTATCGATAGAACGACAATTACTGTACTTATTACTGCTATTATTATCAATCTAACTCATATTATTAGCCATATTATGCTTATATGATCGATGGAATGAGAATTACTGTACTCACTACTCTTAGTATTATCACTCTAACTCATATTATTAGCCATATTATGCTTATATGATCGATAGAACGACAATTACTATACTTATTACTCTTATTATTATGAATCTAACTCATGTTATTAGCCATATTGTGCTAATATGAGCGATAGAACGACAATTACTATATTTATTACACTCACTATTATCAATCTAACTCATATTATTAACCATATTATGCAGATATGATCGATAGAACGACAATTACTATACTCATTACTCTTATTATTATCAATCCAACTCATGCTATTAGCCATATTATGGTTATATGATCGATATAACGACAATTACTATACTTATTACTCTTATTATTATCAATCTAACTCATACTGTTAACCATATTATGCAGATATGATCGATAGAACGACAATTACTATACTCATTACTCTTATTATTATCAATCTAACTCATATTATTAGCCATATTGTGCTTATATGATCGATAGAACGACAATTACTATACTTATTACTCTTATTATTATCAATCTAACTCGTATTATTAGCCATATTATGCTTATATGATCGATAGAACGACAAATACTATACTTATTACTCTTATTATTATCAATCTAACTCATATTATTAACCATATTATGCTAATATGATCGACAGAACGACAATTACTATACTTATTACACTCACTATTATCAATCTAACTCATATTATTGACCATATTATGCAGATATGATCGATAGCACGACATCTACTATACTTATTACTCTTATTATTATCAACCTAACTCATATTATTAGCCATATTATGCTTACATGATCGATAGAACGACAATTACTATACTTATTATTCTTATTTTTATCAACCCAACTCATATTATTCGCCATATTATGCTTAAATGATCGATAGAACGACAATTACTATACTTATTACTCTTATTATTATGAATCTTACTCATATTATTAGCCATGTTATGCTTATATGATCGATAGAACTACAATTACTATACTCATTACTCTTATTATTATCAATCCAACTCATATTATTACCCATATTATGCTGATATGATTGATAGAACGACATTCACTATACTTATTACACTCACTATTATCAATCTAACTCACATTATTAACCATATTATGCAGATATGATCGATAGAACGACAATTACTATACTTATTACTCTTATTATTATCATTCTAACTCATATTATTAACCATATTATGCTTATATGATCGATAGAACGACAATTACTATACTTATTACTGTTATTATTATCAATCTAACTCATATTATTAGCCATATTATGCTTATATGATCGATAGAATGAGAATTACTATACTCACTACTCTTAGTATTATCACTCTAACTCATATTATTAGCCTTATTATGCTTATATGATCGATAGAACGACAATTACTGTACTTATTACTCTTATTATTATCAATCTAACTCATATTATTAGCCATATTATGCTTATATGATCGATAGAACGAGAATTACTATACTCACTACTCTTAGTATTATCAATCTAACTCATATTATTAGCCATATTATGGTTATATTATCGATAGAACGACAATTACTATACTTATTACTGTTATTATTATGAATCTAACTCATATTATTAACCATATTATGCAGATATGATCGATAGAACGAGAATTACTATACTCACTACTCTTAGTATTATCAATCTAACTCATATTATTAGCCATATTATGGTTATATTATCGATAGAACGACAATTACTATACTTATTACTGTTATCATTATGAATCTAACTCATATTATTAACCATATTATGCAGATATGATCGATAGGACTACAATTACTATACCCATTACTCTTATTATTATCTATCTAACTCATATTATTAGCCATATTATGCTTATATGATCGATAGAACTACAATTACTATACTTATTACTCTTATTATTATCAATCCAACTCATATTATTAGCCATATTATGCTTATATGATCGATAGAACGAGAATTACTATACTCACTACCCTTAGTATTATCAATCTAACTCATATTATTAGCCATATTATGCTTATATTATCGATAGAACGACTATTACTATACTTATTACTCTTATTATTATCAATCTAACTCATATTATTAGCCATATTATGGTTAAATGATCGATAGAACGACAATTACTATACTTATTACTCTTATTATTATCAATCTAACTCGTATTATTAGCCATATTATGCTTATATGATCGATAGAACGACAAATACTATACTTACTACTCTTATTATTATCAATCTAACTCATATTATTAGCCATATTATGCTTATATGATCGATAGAACGACAATTGCTATACTTATTACTCTTATTATTATCAATCTAACTCATACTATTAGCCATATTATGGTTAAATGATCGATAGAACGACAATTACTATACTTATTACTCTTATTATTATGAATCTAACTCGTATTATTAGCCATATTATGCTTATATGATCGATAGAACGACAAATACTATACTTACTACTCTTATTATTATCAATCTAACTCATATTATTAGCCATATTATGCTTATATGATCGATAGAACGACAATTACTATACTCATTACTCTTATTATTATCAATCCAACTCATATTATTACCCATATTATGCTGATATGATCGATAGAACGACATTCACTATACTTATTACACTCACTATTATCAATCTAACTCACATTATTAACCATATTATGCAGATATGATCGATAGAACGACAATTACTATACTTATTACTCTTATTATTATCATTCTAACTCATATTATTAACCATATTATGCTTATATGATCGATAGAACGACAATTACTATACTTATTACTGTTATTATTATCAATCTAACTCATATTATTAGCCATATTATGCTTATATGATCGATAGAATGAGAATTACTATACTCACTACTCTTAGTATTATCACTCTAACTCATATTATTAGCCTTATTATGCTTATATGATCGATAGAACGACAATTACTGTACTTATTACTCTTATTATTATCAATCTAACTCATATTATTAGCCATATTATGCTTATATGATCGATAGAACGAGAATTACTATACTCACTACTCTTAGTATTATCAATCTAACTCATATTATTAGCCATATTATGGTTATATTATCGATAGAACGACAATTACTATACTTATTACTGTTATTATTATGAATCTAACTCATATTATTAACCATATTATGCAGATATGATCGATAGAACGAGAATTACTATACTCACTACTCTTAGTATTATCAATCTAACTCATATTATTAGCCATATTATGGTTATATTATCGATAGAACGACAATTACTATACTTATTACTGTTATCATTATGAATCTAACTCATATTATTAACCATATTATGCAGATATGATCGATAGGACTACAATTACTATACTCATTACTCTTATTATTATCTATCTAACTCATATTATTAGCCATATTATGCTTATATGATCGATAGAACAACAATTACTATACTTATTACTCTTATTATTATCAATCCAACTCATATTATTAGCCATATTATGCTTATATGATCGATAGAACGAGAATTACTATACTCACTACCCTTAGTATTATCAATCTAACTCATATTATTAGCCATATTATGCTTATATTATCGATAGAACGACTATTACTATACTTATTACTCTTATTATTATCAATCTAACTCATATTATTAGCCATATTATGGTTAAATGATCGATAGAACGACAATTACTATACTTATTACTCTTATTATTATCAATCTAACTCGTATTATTAGCCATATTATGCTTATATGATCGATAGAACGACAAATACTATACTTACTACTCTTATTATTATCAATCTAACTCATATTATTAGCCATATTATGCTTATATGATCGATAGAACGACAATTGCTATACTTATTACTCTTATTATTATCAATCTAACTCATATTATTAGCCATATTATGGTTAAATGATCGATAGAACGACAATTACTATACTTATTACTCTTATTATTATGAATCTAACTCGTATTATTAGCCATATTATGCTTATATGATCGATAGAACGACAAATACTATACTTACTACTCTTATTATTATCAATCTAACTCATATTATTAGCCATATTATGCTTATATGATCGATAGAACGACAATTACTATACTCACTACTCTTAGTATTTTCAATCTAACTCATATTATTAGCCATATTATTATTATATGATCGATAGAACGAGAATTACTCTACTCACTACTCTTAGTATTATCAATCTAACTCATATTATTAGCCATATTATGCTTATATTATCGATAGGACGACTTTTACTATACTTATTACTCTTATTATTATCAATCTAACTCATATTATTAGCCATATTATGGTTAAATGATCGATAGAACGACAATTACTATACTTATTACTCTTATTATTATCAATCTAACTCGTATTATTAGCCATATTATGCTTATATGATCGATAGAACGACAAATACTATACTTACTACTCTTATTATTATCAATCTAACTCATATTATTAGCCATATTATGCTTATATGATCGATAGAACGACAATTGCTATACTTATTACTCTTATTATTATCAATCTAACTCATATTATTAGCCATATTATGGTTAAATGATCGATAGAACGACAATTACTATACTTATTACTCTTATTATTATCAATCTAACTCGTATTATTAGCCATATTATGCTTATATGATCGATAGAACGAAAAATACTATACTTACTACTCCTATTATTATCAATCTAACTCATATTATTAGCCATATTATGCTTATATTATCGATAGAACGACAATTACTATACTTATTACTGTTATTATTATAAATCTTACTCATATTATTAGCCATATTATGCTTAAATGACCGATAGAACGACAATTACTATACTTATTACTCTTATTATTATTAATCTAACTCATATTATTACCCATATTATGCTGATATGATCGATAGAACGACAAATACTATACTTATTACTCTTATTATTATCAATCTAACTCATATTATTAACCATATTATGCAGATATGATCGATAGAACGACAATTACTATACTTATTACTCTTATTATTATCATTCTAACTCATATTATTAACCATATTATGCTTATATGATCGATAGAACGACAGTTACTATACTTATTACTCTTATTATTATCAATCTAACTCGTATTATTAGCCATATTATGCTTAAATGATCGATAGAACGACAATTACTATACTTATTACTGTTATTATTATGAATCCAACTCATAATATTAACCATATTATGCAGATATGATCGATAGAACTACAATTACTATACTCATTACTCTTATTATTATCTATCTAACTCATATTATTAGCCATATTATGCTTATATTATCGATAGAACGACGAATACTATACTTATTACTCTTATTATTATCAATCTAACTCATATTATTAGCCATATTATGGTTAAATGATCGATAGAACGACAATTACTATACTTATTACTCTTATTATTATCAATCTAACTCGTATTATTAGCCATATTATGCTTATATGATCGATAGAACGACAATTACTGTACTCACTACTCTTAGTATTATCAATCTAACTCATATTATTAGCCATATTATGCTTATATTATCGATAGAACGACAATTACTGTACTTATTACTGCTATTATTATCAATCTAACTCATATTATTAGCCATATTATGCTTATATGATCGATGGAATGAGAATTACTGTACTCACTACTCTTAGTATTATCACTCTAACTCATATTATTAGCCATATTATGCTTATATGATCGATAGAACGACAATTACTATACTTATTACTCTTATTATTATGAATCTAACTCATGTTATTAGCCATATTGTGCTAATATGAGAGATAGAACGACGATTACTATATTTATTACACTCACTATTATCAATCTAACTCATATTATTAACCATATTATGCAGATATGATCGATAGAACGACAATTACTATACTCATTACTCTTATTATTATCAATCCAACTCATGCTATTAGCCATATTATGGTTATATGATCGATATAACGACAATTACTATACTTATTACTCTTATTATTATCAATCTAACTCATACTGTTAACCATATTATGCAGATATGATCGATAGAACGACAATTACTATACTCATTACTCTTATTATTATCAATCTAACTCATATTATTAGCCATATTGTGCTTATATGATCGATTGAACGACAATTACTATACTTATTACTCTTATTATTATCAATCTAACTCGTATTATTAGCCATATTATGCTTATATGATCGATAGAACGACAAATACTATACTTATTACTCTTATTATTATCAATCTAACTCGTATTATTAGCCATATTATGCTTATATGATCGATAGAACGACAAATACTATACTTATTACTCTTATTATTATCAATCTAACTCATATTATTAACCATATTATGCTAATATGATCGACAGAACGACAATTACTATACTTATTACACTCACTATTATCAATCTAACTCATATTATTGACCATATTATGCAGATATGATCGATAGCACGACATCTACTATACTTATTACTCTTATTATTATCAACCTAACTCATATTATTAGCCATATTATGCTTACATGATCGATAGAACGACAATTACTATACTTATTATTCTTATTTTTATCAACCCAACTCATATTATTCGCCATATTATGCTTAAATGATCGATAGAACGACAATTACTATACTTATTACTCTTATTATTATGAATCTTACTCATATTATTAGCCATGTTATGCTTATATGATCGATAGAACTACAATTACTATACTCATTACTCTTATTATTATCAATCCAACTCATATTATTACCCATATTATGCTGATATGATCGATAGAACGACATTCACTATACTTATTACACTCACTATTATCAATCTAACTCACATTATTAACCATATTATGCAGATATGATCGATAGAACGACAATTACTATACTTATTACTCTTATTATTATCATTCTAACTCATATTATTAACCATATTATGCTTATATTATCGATAGAACGACAATTACTATACTTATTACTGTTATTATTATCAATCTAACTCATATTATTAGCCATATTATGCTTATATGATCGATAGAATGAGAATTACTATACTCACTACTCTTAGTATTATCACTCTAACTCATATTACTAGCCTTATTATGCTTATATGATCGATAGAACGACAATTACTGTACTTATTACTCTTATTATTATCAATCTAACTCATATTATTAGCCATATTATGCTTATATGATCGATAGAACGAGAATTACTATACTCACTACTCTTAGTATTATCAATCTAACTCATATTATTAGCCATATTATGGTTATATTATCGATAGGACGACAATTACTATACTTATTACTGTTATTATTATGAATCTAACTCATATTATTAACCATATTATGCAGATATGATCGATAGAACGAGAATTACTATACTCACTACTCTTAGTATTATCAATCTAACTCATATTATTAGCCATATTATGGTTATATTATCGATAGAACGACAATTACTATACTTATTACTGTTATTATTATGAATCTAACTCATATTATTAACCATATTATGCAGATATGATCGATAGGACTACAATTACTATACTCATTACTCTTATTATTATCTATCTAACTCATATTATTAGCCATATTATGCTTATATGATCGATAGAACTACAATTACTATACTTATTACTCTTATTATTATCAATCCAACTCATATTATTAGCCATATTATGCTTATATGATCGATAGAACGAGAATTACTATACTCACTACCCTTAGTATTATCAATCTAACTCATATTATTAGCCATATTATGCTTATATTATCGATAGAACGACTATTACTATACTTATTACTCTTATTATTATCAATCTAACTCATATTATTAGCCATATTATGGTTAAATGATCGATAGAACGACAATTACTATACTTATTACTCTTATTATTATCAATCTAACTCGTATTATTAGCCATATTATGCTTATATGATCGATAGAACGACAAATACTATACTTACTACTCTTATTATTATCAATCTAACTCATATTATTAGCCATATTATGCTTATATGATCGATAGAACGACAATTGCTATACTTATTACTCTTATTATTATCAATCTAACTCATATTATTAGCCATATTATGGTTAAATGATCGATAGAACGACAATTACTATACTTATTACTCTTATTATTATGAATCTAACTCGTATTATTAGCCATATTATGCTTATATGATCGATAGAACGACAAATACTATACTTACTACTCTTATTATTATCAATCTAACTCATATTATTAGCCATATTATGCTTATATGATCGATAGAACGACAATTACTATACTCACTACTCTTAGTATTTTCAATCTAACTCATATTATTAGCCATATTATTATTATATGATCGATAGAACGAGAATTACTCTACTCACTACTCTTAGTATTATCAATCTAACTCATATTATTAGCCATATTATGCTTATATTATCGATAGGACGACTTTTACTATACTTATTACTCTTATTATTATCAATCTAACTCATATTATTAGCCATATTATGGTTAAATGATCGATAGAACGACAATTACTATACTAATTACTCTTATTATTATCAATCTAACTCGTATTATTAGCCATATTATGCTTATATGATCGATAGAACGACAAATACTATACTTACTACTCCTATTATTATCAATCTAACTCATATTATTAGCCATATTATGCTTATATGATCGATAGAACGACAATTACTATACTCACTACTCTTAGTATTTTCAATCTAACTCATATTATTAGCCATATTATTATTATATGATCGATAGAACGAGAATTACTCTACTCACTACTCTTAGTATTATCAATCTAACTCATATTATTAGCCATATTATGCTTATATTATCGATAGAACGACAATTACTATACTTATTACTGTTATTATTATAAATCTTACTCATATTATTAGCCATATTATGCTTATATTATCGATAGAACGACAATTACTGTACTTATTACTGCTATTATTATCAATCTAACTCATATTATTAGCCATATTATGCTTATATGATCGATGGAATGAGAATTACTGTACTCACTACTCTTAGTATTATCACTCTAACTCATATTATTAGCCATATTATGCTTATATGATCGATAGAACGACAATTACTATACTTATTACTCTTATTATTATGAATCTAACTCATGTTATTAGCCATATTGTGCTAATATGAGCGATAGAACGACAATTACTATATTTATTACACTCACTATTATCAATCTAACTCATATTATTAACCATATTATGCAGATATGATCGATAGAACGACAATTACTATACTCATTACTCTTATTATTATCAATCCAACTCATGCTATTAGCCATATTATGGTTATATGATCGATATAACGACAATTACTATACTTATTACTCTTATTATTATCAATCTAACTCATACTGTTAACCATATTATGCAGATATGATCGATAGAACGACAATTACTATACTCATTACTCTTATTATTATCAATCTAACTCATATTATTAGCCATATTGTGCTTATATGATCGATAGAACGACAATTACTATACTTATTACTCTTATTATTATCAATCTAACTCGTATTATTAGCCATATTATGCTTATATGATCGATAGAACGACAAATACTATACTTATTACTCTTATTATTATCAATCTAACTCATATTATTAACCATATTATGCTAATATGATCGACAGAACGACAATTACTATACTTATTACACTCACTATTATCAATCTAACTCATATTATTGACCATATTATGCAGATATGATCGATAGCACGACATCTACTATACTTATTACTCTTATTATTATCAACCTAACTCATATTATTAGCCATATTATGCTTACATGATCGATAGAACGACAATTACTATACTTATTATTCTTATTTTTATCAACCCAACTCATATTATTCGCCATATTATGCTTAAATGATCGATAGAACGACAATTACTATACTAATTACTCTTATTATTATGAATCTTACTCATATTATTAGCCATGTTATGCTTATATGATCGATAGAACTACAATTACTATACTCATTACTCTTATTATTATCAATCCAACTCATATTATTACCCATATTATGCTGATATGATCGATAGAACGACATTCACTATACTTATTACACTCACTATTATCAATCTAACTCACATTATTAACCATATTATGCAGATATGATCGATAGAACGACAATTACTATACTTATTACTCTTATTATTATCATTCTAACTCATATTATTAACCATATTATGCTTATATGATCGATAGAACGACAATTACTATACTTATTACTGTTATTATTATCAATCTAACTCATATTATTAGCCATATTATGCTTATATGATCGATAGAATGAGAATTACTATACTCACTACTCTTAGTATTATCACTCTAACTCATATTATTAGATTTATTATGCTTATATGATCGATAGAACGACAATTACTGTACTTATTACTCTTATTATTATCAATCTAACTCATATTATTAGCCATATTATGCTTATATGATCGATAGAACGAGAATTACTATACTCACTACTCTTAGTATTATCAATCTAACTCATATTATTAGCCATATTATGGTTATATTATCGATAGAACGACAATTACTATACTTATTACTGTTATTATTATGAATCTAACTCATATTATTAACCATATTATGCAGATATGATCGATAGAACGAGAATTACTATACTCACTACTCTTAGTATTATCAATCTAACTCATATTATTAGCCATATTATGGTTATATTATCGATAGAACGACAATTACTATACTTATTACTGTTATTATTATGAATCTAACTCATATTATTAACCATATTATGCAGATATGATCGATAGGACTACAATTACTATACTCATTACTCTTATTATTATCTATCTAACTCATATTATTAGCCATATTATGCTTATATGATCGATAGAACTACAATTACTATACTTATTACTCTTATTATTATCAATCCAACTGATATTATTAGCCATATTATGCTTATATGATCGATAGAACGAGAATTACTGTACTCACTACCCTTAGTATTATCAATCTAACTCATATTATTAGCCATATTATGCTTATATTATCGATAGAACGACTATTACTATACTTATTACTCTTATTATTATCAATCTAACTCATATTATTAGCCATATTATGGTTAAATGATCGATAGAACGACAATTACTATACTTATTACTCTTATTATTATCAATCTAACTCGTATTATTAGCCATATTATGCTTATATGATCGATAGAACGACAAATACTATACTTACTACTCTTATTATTATCAATCTAACTCATATTATTAGCCATATTATGCTTATATGATCGATAGAACGACAATTGCTATACTTATTACTCTTATTATTATCAATCTAACTCATATTATTAGCCATATTATGGTTAAATGATCGATAGAACGACAATTACTATACTTATTACTCTTATTATTATGAATCTAACTCGTATTATTAGCCATATTATGCTTATATGATCGATAGAACGACAAATACTATACTTACTACTCTTATTATTATCAATCTAACTCATATTATTAGCCATATTATGCTTATATGATCGATAGAACGACAATTACTATACTCACTACTCTTAGTATTTTCAATCTAACTCATATTATTAGCCATATTATTATTATATGATCGATAGAACGAGAATTACTCTACTCACTACTCTTAGTATTATCAATCTAACTCATATTATTAGCCATATTATGCTTATATTATCGATAGGACGACTTTTACTATACTTATTACTCTTATTATTATCAATCTAACTCATATTATTAGCCATATTATGGTTAAATGATCGATAGAACGACAATTACTATACTTATTACTCTTATTATTATCAATCTAACTCGTATTATTAGCCATATTATGCTTATATGATCGATAGAACGACAAATACTGTACTTACTACTCTTATTATTATCAATCTAACTCATATTATTAGCCATATTATGCTTATATGATCGATAGAACGACAATTGCTATACTTATTACTCTTATTATTATCAATCTAACTCATATTATTAGCCATATTATGGTTAAATGATCGATAGAACGACAATTACTATACTTATTACTCTTATTATTATCAATCTAACTCGTATTATTAGCCATATTATGCTTATATGATCGATAGAACGACAAATACTATACTTACTACTCCTATTATTATCAATCTAACTCATATTATTAGACATATTATGCTTATATTATCGATAGAACGACAATTACTATACTTATTACTGTTATTATTATAAATCTTACTCATATTATTAGCCATATTATGCTTAAATGACCGATAGAACGACAATTACTATACTTATTACTCTTATTATTATTAATCTAACTCATATTATTACCCATATTATGCTGATATGATCGATAGAACGACAAATACTATACTTATTACTCTTATTATTATCAATCTAACTCATATTATTAACCATATTATGCAGATATGATCGATAGAACGACAATTACTATACTTATTACTCTTATTATTATCATTCTAACTCATATTATTAACCATATTATGCTTATATGATCGATAGAACGACAGTTACTATACTTATTACTCTTATTATTATCAATCTAACTCGTATTATTAGCCATATTATGCTTAAATGATCGATAGAACGACAATTACTATACTTATTACTGTTATTATAATGAATCCAACTCATAATATTAACCATATTATGCAGATATGATCGATAGAACTACAATTACTATACTCATTACTCTTATTATTATCTATCTAACTCATATTATTAGCCATATTATGCTTATATTATCGATAGAACGACGAATACTATACTTATTACTCTTATTATTATCAATCTAACTCATATTATTAGCTATATTATGGTTAAATGATCGATAGAACGACAATTACTATACTTATTACTCTTATTATTATCAATCTAACTCGTATTATTAGCCATATTATGCTTATATGATCGATAGAACGACAATTACTGTACTCACTACTCATAGTATTATCAATCTAACTCATATTATTAGCCATATTATGCTTATATTATCGATAGAACGACAATTACTGTACTTATTACTGCTATTATTATCAATCTAACTCATATTATTAGCCATATTATGCTTATATGATCGATGGAATGAGAATTACTGTACTCACTACTCTTAGTATTATCAATCTAACTCATATTATTAGCCATATTATGGTTATATTATCGATAGAACGACAATTACTATACTTATTACTGTTATTAGTATGAATCTAACTCATATTATTAACCATATTATGCAGATATGATCGATAGGACTACAATTACTATACTCATTACTCTTATTATTATCTATCTAACTCATATTATTAGCCATATTATGCTTATATGATCGATAGAACTACAATTACTATACTTATTACTCTTATTATTATCAATCCAACTCATATTATTAGCCATATTATGCTTATATGATCGATAGAACGAGAATTACTGTACTCACTACCCTTAGTATTATCAATCTAACTCATATTATTAGCCATATTATGCTTATATTATCGATAGAACGACTATTACTATACTTATTACTCTTATTATTATCAATCTAACTCATATTATTAGCCATATTATGGTTAAATGATCGATAGAACGACAATTACTATACTTATTACTCTTATTATTATCAATCTAACTCGTATTATTAGCCATATTATGCTTATATGATCGATAGAACGACAAATACTATACTTACTACTCTTATTATTATCAATCTAACTCATATTATTAGCCATATTATGCTTATATGATCGATAGAACGACAATTGCTATACTTATTACTCTTATTATTATCAATCTAACTCATATTATTAGCCATATTATGGTTAAATGATCGATAGAACGACAATTACTATACTTATTACTCTTATTATTATGAATCTAACTCGTATTATTAGCCATATTATGCTTATATGATCGATAGAACGACAAATACTATACTTACTACTCTTATTATTATCAATCTAACTCATATTATTAGCCATATTATGCTTATATGATCGATAGAACGACAATTACTATACTCACTACTCTTAGTATTTTCAATCTAACTCATATTATTAGCCATATTATTATTATATGATCGATAGAACGAGAATTACTCTACTCACTACTCTTAGTATTATCAATCTAACTCATATTATTAGCCATATTATGCTTATATTATCGATAGGACGACTTTTACTATACTTATTACTCTTATTATTATCAATCTAACTCATATTATTAGCCATATTATGGTTAAATGATCGATAGAACGACAATTACTATACTTATTACTCTTATTATTATCAATCTAACTCGTATTATTAGCCATATTATGCTTATATGATCGATAGAACGACAAATACTATACTTACTACTCTTATTATTATCAATCTAACTCATATTATTAGCCATATTATGCTTATATGATCGATAGAACGACAATTGCTATACTTATTACTCTTATTATTATCAATCTAACTCATATTATTAGCCATATTATGGTTAAATGATCGATAGAACGACAATTACTATACTTATTACTCTTATTATTATCAATCTAACTCGTATTATTAGCCATATTATGCCAGTATGATCGATAGAACGACAAATACTATACTTACTACTCCTATTATTATCAATCTAACTCATATTATTAGCCATATTATGCTTATATTATCGATAGAACGACAATTACTATACTTATTACTGTTATTATTATAAATCTTACTCATATTATTAGCCATATTATGCTTAAATGACCGATAGAACGACAATTACTATACTTATTACTCTTATTATTATTAATCTAACTCATATTATTACCCATATTATGCTGATATGATCGATAGAACGACAAATACTATACTTATTACTCTTATTATTATCAATCTAACTCATATTATTAACCATATTATGCAGATATGATCGATAGAACGACAATTACTATACTTATTACTCTTATTATTATCATTCTAACTCATATTATTAACCATATTATGCTTATATGATCGATAGAACGACAGTTACTATACTTATTACTCTTATTATTATCAATCTAACTCGTATTATTAGCCATATTATGCTTAAATGATCGATAGAACGACAATTACTATACTTATTACTGTTATTATTATGAATCCAACTCATAATATTAACCATATTATGCAGATATGATCGATAGAACTACAATTACTATACTCATTACTCTTATTATTATCTATCTAACTCATATTATTAGCCATATTATGCTTATATTATCGATAGAACGACGAATACTATACTTATTACTCTTATTATTATCAATCTAACTCATATTATTAGCTATATTATGGTTAAATGATCGATAGAACGACAATTACTATACTTATTACTCTTATTATTATCAATCTAACTCGTATTATTAGCCATATTATGCTTATATGATCGATAGAACGACAATTACTGTACTCACTACTCATAGTATTATCAATCTAACTCATATTATTAGCCATATTATGCTTATATTATCGATAGAACGACAATTACTGTACTTATTACTGCTATTATTATCAATCTAACTCATATTACTAGCCATATTATGCTTATATGATCGATGGAATGAGAATTACTGTACTCACTACTCTTAGTATTATCACTCTAACTCATATTATTAGCCATATTATGGTTAAATGATCGATAGAACGACAATTACTATACTTATTACTCTTATTATTATCAATCTAACTCGTATTATTAGCCATATTATGCTTATATGATCGATAGAACGACAATTACTGTACTCACTACTCTTAGTATTATCAATCTAACTCATATTATTAGCCATATTATGCTTATATTATCGATAGAACGACAATTACTGTACTTATTACTGCTATTATTATCAATCTAACTCATATTATTAGCCATATTATGCTTATATGATCGATGGAATGAGAATTACTGTACTCACTACTCTTAGTATTATCACTCTAACTCATATTATTAGCCATATTATGCTTATATGATCGATAGAACGACAATTACTATACTTATTACTCTTATTATTATGAATCTAACTCATGTTATTAGCCATATTGTGCTAATATGAGCGATAGAACGACAATTACTATATTTATTACACTCACTATTATCAATCTAACTCATATTATTAACCATATTATGCAGATATGATCGATAGAACGACAATTACTATACTCATTACTCTTATTATTATCAATCCAACTCATGCTATTAGCCATATTATGGTTATATGATCGATATAACGACAATTACTATACTTATTACTCTTATTATTATCAATCTAACTCATACTGTTAACCATATTATGCAGATATGATCGATAGAACGACAATTACTATACTCATTACTCTTATTATTATCAATCTAACTCATATTATTAGCCATATTGTGCTTATATGATCGATAGAACGACAATTACTATACTTATTACTCTTATTATTATCAATCTAACTCGTATTATTAGCCATATTATGCTTATATGATCGATAGAACGACAAATACTATACTTATTACTCTTATTATTATCAATCTAACTCATATTATTAACCATATTATGCTAATATGATCGACAGAACGACAATTACTATACTTATTACACTCACTATTATCAATCTAACTCATATTATTGACCATATTATGCAGATATGATCGATAGCACGACATCTACTATACTTATTACTCTTATTATTATCAACCTAACTCATATTATTAGCCATATTATGCTTATATGATCGATAGAACGACAATTACTATACTTATTATTCTTATTTTTATCAACCCAACTCATATTATTCGCCATATTATGCTTAAATGATCGATATAACGACAATTACTATACTTATTACTCTTATTATTATGAATCTTACTCATATTATTAGCCATATTATGCTTATATGATCGATAGAACTACAATTACTATACTCATTACTCTTATTATTATCAATCCAATTCATATTATTACCCATATTATGCTGATATGATCGATAGAACGACATTCACTATACTTATTACACTCACTATTATCAATCTAACTCATATTATTAACCATATTATGCAGATATGATCGATAGAACGACAATTACTATACTTATTACTCTTATTATTATCATTCTAACTCATATTATTAACCATATTATGCTTATATGATCGATAGAACGACAGTTACTATACTTATTATTAATAGTTTTATCAACCCAACTCATATTATTTGCCATATTATGCTTAAATGACCGATAGAACGACAATTACTATACTTATTACTCTTATTATTATCAATCTAACTCATATTATTAGCCATATTATGCTTATATGATCGATAGAACGACAATTACTATACTTGTTACTGTTATTATTATGAATCTAACGCATATTATTAACCATATTATGCAGATATGATCGATAGAACTACAATTACTATACTCATTACTCTTATTATTATCTATCTAACTCATATTATTAGCCATATTATGCTTATATGATCGATCGAATGAGAATTACTATACTCACTACTCTTAGTATTATCAATCTAACTCATATTATTAGCCATATTGTGCTTATATGAGCGATAGAACGACAATTACTATATTTATTGCACTCACTATTATCAATCTAACTCACATTATTAGCCATATTATGCTTATATGATCGATAGTACGACAATTACTATACTCATTACTCTTATTATTATCAATCTAACTCATATTGTTAACCATATTATGCAGATATGATCGATCGAACGACAATTACTATACTTATTACTCTTATTATTATCATTCTAACTCATATTATTAACCATATTATGCTTATATGATCGATAGAACGACAGTTACTGTACTTATTATTCTTAGTTTTATCAACCCAACTCATATTATTCGCCATATTATGCTTAAATGACCGATAGAACGACAATTACTATACTTATTACTGTTATTATTATCAATCTAACTCATATTATTAGCCATATTATGCTTATATGATCGATGGAATGAGAATTACTGTACTCACTACTCTTAGTATTATCACTCTAACTCATATTATTAGCCATATTATGCTTATATGATCGATAGAACGACAATTACTATACTTATTACTCTTATTATTATGAATCTAACTCATGTTATTAGCCATATTGTGCTAATATGAGCGATAGAACGACAATTACTATATTTATTACACTCACTATTATCAATCTAACTCATATTATTAACCATATTATGCAGATATGATCGATAGAACGACAATTACTATACTCATTACTCTTATTATTATCAATCCAACTCATGCTATTAGCCATATTATGGTTATATGATCGATATAACGACAATTACTATACTTATTACTCTTATTATTATCAATCTAACTCATACTGTTAACCATATTATGCAGATATGATCGATAGAACGACAATTACTATACTCATTACTCTTATTATTATCAATCTAACTCATATTATTAGCCATATTGTGCTTATATGATCGATAGAACGACAATTACTATACTTATTACTCTTATTATTATCAATCTAACTCGTATTATTAGCCATATTATGCTTATATGATCGATAGAACGACAAATACTATACTTATTACTCTTATTATTATCAATCTAACTCATATTATTAACCATATTATGCTAATATGATCGACAGAACGACAATTACTATACTTATTACACTCACTATTATCAATCTAACTCATATTATTGACCATATTATGCAGATATGATCGATAGCACGACATCTACTATACTTATTACTCTTATTATTATCAACCTAACTCATATTATTAGCCATATTATGCTTATATGATCGATAGAACGACAATTACTATACTTATTATTCTTATTTTTATCAACCCAACTCATATTATTCGCCATATTATGCTTAAATGATCGATATAACGACAATTACTATACTTATTACTCTTATTATTATGAATCTTACTCATATTATTAGCCATATTATGCTTATATGATCGATAGAACTACAATTACTATACTCATTACTCTTATTATTATCAATCCAATTCATATTATTACCCATATTATGCTGATATGATCGATAGAACGACATTCACTATACTTATTACACTCACTATTATCAATCTAACTCATATTATTAACCATATTATGCAGATATGATCGATAGAACGACAATTACTATACTTATTACTCTTATTATTATCATTCTAACTCATATTATTAACCATATTATGCTTATATGATCGATAGAACGACAGTTACTATACTTATTATTAATAGTTTTATCAACCCAACTCATATTATTTGCCATATTATGCTTAAATGACCGATAGAACGACAATTACTATACTTATTACTCTTATTATTATCAATCTAACTCATATTATTAGCCATATTATGCTTAAATGATCGATAGAACGACAATTACTATACTTGTTACTGTTATTATTATGAATCTAACGCATATTATTAACCATATTATGCAGATATGATCGATAGAACTACAATTACTATACTCATTACTCTTATTATTATCTATCTAACTCATATTATTAGCCATATTATGCTTATATGATCGATCGAATGAGAATTACTATACTCACTACTCTTAGTATTATCACTCTAACTCATATTATTAGCCTTATTATGCTTATATGATCGATAGAACGACAATTACTGTACTTATTACTCTTATTATTATCAATCTAACTCATATTATTAGCCATATTATGCTTATATGATCGATCGAATGAGAATTACTATACTCACTACTCTTAGTATTATCAATCTAACTCATATTATTAGCCATATTGTGCTTATATGAGCGATAGAACGACAATTACTATATTTATTGCACTCACTATTATCAATCTAACTCACATTATTAGCCATATTATGCTTATATGATCGATAGTACGACAATTACTATACTCATTACTCTTATTATTATCAATCTAACTCATATTGTTAACCATATTATGCAGATATGATCGATCGAACGACAATTACTATACTTATTACTCTTATTATTATCATTCTAACTCATATTATTAACCATATTATGCTTATATGATCGATAGAACGACAGTTACTGTACTTATTATTCTTAGTTTTATCAACCCAACTCATATTATTCGCCATATTATGCTTAAATGACCGATAGAACGACAATTACTATACTTATTACTGTTATTATTATCAATCTAACTCATATTATTAGCCATATTATGCTTATATGATCGATAGAACGACAATTACTATACTCATTACTCTCACTATTATCAATCCAACTCATATTATTACCCATATTATGCTGATATGATCGATAGAACGACATTCACTATACTTATTACACTCACTATTATCAATCTAACTCATATTATTAACCATATTATGCAGATATGATCGATAGAACGACAATTACTATACTTATTACTCTTATTATTATCATTCTAACTCATATTATTAACCATATTATGCTTATATGATCGATAGAACGACAGTTACTGTACTTATTATTCTTAGTTTTATCAACCCAACTCATATTATTCGCCATATTATGCTTAAATGACCGATAGAACGACAATTACTATACTTATTACTCTTATTATTATCAATCTAACTCATATTATTAGCCATATTATGCTTAAATGATCGATAGAACGACAATTACTATACTTATTACTGTTATTATTATGAATCTAACTCATATTATTAACCATATTATACAGATATGATCGATAGAACTACAATTACTATACTTATTACTCTTATTATTATCAATCCAACTCATATTATTAGCCATATTATGCTTACATGATCGACAGAACGAGAATTACTATACTCACTACCCTTAGTATTATCAATCTAACTCATATTATTAGCCATATTATGCTTATATTATCGATAGAACGACAATTCCTATACTTATTACTCTTATTATTATCAATCTAACTCATATTATTAGCCATATTATGGTTAAATGATCGATAGAACGACAATTACTATACTTATTACTCTTATTATTATCAATCTAACTCGTATTATTAGCCATATTATGCTTATATGATCGATAGAACGACAAATACTATACTTACTACTCTTATTATTATCAATCTAACTCATATTATTAGCCATATTATGCTTATATGATCGATAGAACGACAATTACTATACTCACCACTCTTAGTATTATCAATCTAACTCATATTATTATTCATATTATGATTATATGATAGATAGAACGAGAATTACTATACCCACTACTCTTAGCATTATCAATCTAACTCATATTATTAGCCATATTATGCTTATATTATCGATAGAACGACAATTACTATACTTATTACTGTTATTATTATCAATCTGACTCATATTATTAGCCATATTATGCTTAAATGACCGATAGAACGACAATTACTATACTTATTACACTTATTATTATCAATCTAACTCATATTATTAGCCATATTATGCTTATATGATCGATAGAACGACAATTACTATACTTATTACTCTTATTATTATCAATCTAACTCATATTATTAGCCATATTGTGCTTATATGAGCGATAGATCGACAATTACTATATTTATTGCACTCACTATTATCAATCTAACTCACATTATTCGCCATATTATGCTTATATGATCGATAGTACGACAATTGCTATACTCATTACTCTTATTATTATCAATCTAACTCATATTATTAACCATATTATGCAGATATGATCGATCGAACGACAATTACTCTACTTTTTACACTTATTATTATCAATCTAACTCATATTATTAGCCATATTATGCTTATATGATCGATAGAACGACAATTACTATACTTATTACTCTTATTATTATGAATCTAACTCATATTATTAGCCATATTATGCTTATATTATCGATATAACGACAATTACTATACTTATTACTGTTATTATTATCAATCTTACTCATATTATTAGCCATATTATGCTTATATGATCGATAGAATGAGAATTACTATACTCACTACTCTTAGTATTATCACTCTAACTCATATTATTAGCCATATTATGCTTATATGATCGAGAGAACGACAATTACTATACTTATTACTCTTATTATTATCAATCTAACTCATATTATTAGCCATATTATGCTTATATGATCGATAGAATGAGAATTACTATACTCACTACTCTTAGTATTATCACTCTAACTCATATTATTAGCCTTATTATGCTTATATGATCGATAGAACGACAATTACTGTACTTATTACTCTTATTATTATCAATCTAACTCATATTATTAGCCATATTATGCTTATATGATCGATAGAACGAGAATTACTATACTCACTACTCTTAGTATTATCAATCTAACTCATATTATTAGCCATATTATGGTTATATTATCGATAGAACGACAATTACTATACTTATTACTGTTATCATTATGAATCTAACTCATATTATTCACCATATTATGCAGATATGATCGATAGAACTACAATTACTATACTCATTACTCTTATTATTATGATTCTTACTCATATTATTAGCCATATTATGCTTATATGATCGATAGAACTACAATTACTATACTCATTACTCTTATTATTATCAATCCAACTCATATTATTACCCATATTATGCTGATATGATCGATAGAACGACATTCACTATACTTATTACACTCACTATTATCAATCTAACTCATATTATTAACCATATTATTCAGATATGATCGATAGAACGACAATTACTATACTTATTACTCTTATTATTATCATTCTAACTCATATTATTAGCCATATTATGGTTAAATGATCGATAGAACGACAATTACTATACTTATTACTCTTATTATTATCAATCTAACTCGTATTATTAGCCATATTATGCTTATATGATCGATAGAACGACAAATACTATACTTACTACTCTTATTATTATCAATCTAACTCATATTATTAACCATATTATGCAGATATGATCGATAGAACTACAATTACTATACTCATTACTCTTAGTATTATCAATCTAACTCATATTATTAGCCATATTATGATTATATGATCGATAGAACGACGAATACTATACTTATTACTCTTATTATTATCAATCTAACTCATATTATTAGCTATATTATGGTTAAATGATCGATAGAACGACAATTACTATACTTATTACTCTTATTATTATCAATCTAACTCGTATTATTAGCCATATTATGCTTATATGATCGATAGAACGACAATTACTGTACTCACTACTCTTAGTATTATCAATCTAACTCATATTATTAGCCATATTATGCTTATATTATCGATAGAACGACAATTACTGTACTTATTACTGCTATTATTATCAATCTAACTCATATTATTAGCCATATTATGCTTATATGATCGATGGAATGAGAATTACTGTACTCACTACTCTTAGTATTATCACTCTAACTCATATTATTAGCCATATTATGGTTAAATGATCGATAGAACGACAATTACTATACTTATTACTCTTATTATTATCAATCTAACTCGTAT